>NC_082712.1:79538617-79644045 GCF_030144855.1 Hypanus sabinus | reverse complement strand
AGAGGCTGTTGGGACATGTGGATATGCAAGGAATGGGATTATGGATTATGTGCAGGCGTTGCGTTTGGCACAGGTTTCATGGGTAAGAGGGCATGTTTCTGCATTATATAGCTGAGAGCTACAGAGCGGTCATATCCAGGAATATCTCCTCTTAGAGCGCAGGTTCCCAACGGGTTCCTGGACCCCTTGGTTAAAGGTAGGGGTCCATGGTATAAAAGGTTGGGGAACCCCTGACTTAGGGGGCAGTGAATCTGGGATTCTGTGCCTCTGAGAGCGGTGGGAGTCAGATCATCAGATGTAGTTCAGGTGGAAATGGAAAAATAGTTGAAAGATTGGAGAAATGAGTTAAAAGTTCAAAAAAATTTATTATCTAAGTACGTATATGCATATAAACTGCATATAAAAAGGAAAAATAAGAAATAATAATAAGTAAATATTAAGTATCAAGAACATGTGATGAAGAGTCCTTGAAAGTGAGTCCATAGGTTGTGGGAACAGTTCAGTGGTGTTGGCCAGTATGTGAGGGTGTGTGTGTGTATCTCTGGAGACAGAAGTCTGGCTGACACTTCTGACTGTGTGGCTAAACACAACACCAATGCAATGTTTAAGTTTGCTGACGACACCACTGTGGTAGGCCAAGTCGGGGTGGTGATGAATCAGCATACAGGAGGGAGATTGAAAATCTGCAGCAGAATGGTGTCACAACAACCTCTTACTCAATCTCAGCAAGACCAAGGAGCTGATTATAGACTTCAGGAGAGGCTTCAGAGATCCATGAGCCAGTCCTCATTGGAGGATCAGAGGTGGGGAGGGTCAGCAACTTTAAATTCCTTGGTATTATTTTGGAGGACCTGTCCTGGGCATAGCACACAAGTGCAATTACAAAGAAAGCACAACATCGCCTCTACATCCTTGGGAGATTGAGGAGATGTGGGATGACATTTAAAACTTTGACAAACTTTGAATGCATTGACTGGCTGAATTACAGTCTGGTATGGAAACACCAACGCCTGTGACTGGAAAATCCTACAAAAAGTAATGGATACGGCCCAGTCCATCATGGGTATAACCCTCCCTACATGAGCACAGCTACATGAAGTGTTGTTGCAGGAAAGCAGCATCCATCATCAGGGACCCCCACCACCCAGGCCATGCTATCCTCTCACTGCTGTCATCAGGAAGTTGGTACAGGAGGCTCAGGACTCCCACCACCAGGTTCAGGAACAGTTACTACCCCTCAACCATCAGGCTCTTGAACCAGAGGGGATAACTTCACTTGCCCCATCATTGGTACAACCTAAAGGCTCACTTTCAAGGACTCACTGTCTCATGTTCTTGATATTTATTGCTTATTAATTAATTATTATTTCTTTATTTTGGTATTTGCACAGTTTGCTGCTTTCTGTACTCTGGTAGAGTGGACCTTCATTCGAATCTGTTACGGTTATTATTCTGTAGATTTATTGAGTATGCCCCCAAGGAAATAAATCTCAGCATTGAATATAGTGAGATGTATGTACTTTGATAATAAGGTTACTTTGAACATGGTCACACTGGGTTTCAGCTTCCTCAGTTTGAGAGTGTCCATCTGGTTGGACAGAAGGCAGGCGAGGGTTGGCTGTGATGCAGCTCATGGTTGAATAGCCTTCCTCTGATGGGATATTCCTTTGATGGGCCTCTGTGCCCATCCTCCAGACTCCTGAGCAGGAAGGCATTTATCTTCACGAGAATGATTCCAGGAACGAAGGGGCTGATGTATGAGGAGTGTTTGATGGTTCTGGCCATTCAGAAGAATGGGGAGGGGGGGGGGAATCTCATTGAAACCTGTTAAATGGCCTCAATAGAGTGGATGTGGACAAGATGTTTCCTGTGGTGGGGGAGTCTAGGATCAGAGAGCCCAGAATTGATGGATGTCCCTTTAGAACAGAGACGAGGAGGAATTTCTTCAGCAAGAGGATGGTGAACCCGTGGAATTCTTTGCCACAGGCAACTGTGGAGGTTGTCTTTATGTATATTTAAGGCTGAGGTTGATAGATTCTTGATTGGTCAGGGTAAGAAGGGATATGGGAGGAAGGCAGGAGATTGGGTCTGAGGGGGAAATGAATCAGCGAGGATGAATTGGTGGAGCAGATGAGGGGCCAAATGGCCTAATTCTGCTTCTTTTGGCCTTGTATTTCCTCTTGACTTAGGAGTCCATCAGACTTCCAGACCAATCTCATTCAATTAGTTCTGCCCCCTGTAGCCCTTTCCACTCCTCCCCCACTCTCTGCAGATTCTACCCCTCACCAGGCGGGCAATTTAAAGTGGCCAATTAACCCATCATTGGGATGTGGGAAGAAATCGGAACACCCGGGGGGAAACCCCGTGGTCTTGGGTTAAATGTACAAACTCCATATAGACACACAGTGGCACAGGTCTGGATCACACCTAGGGCTCTGGAGTCGTGAGGCAGGCACTGGGACACGCTCCCCTCACCCCCATCCCCACCCCAATAGGATTGGATACAAGGCATCTACAAGAGTTCCCAGTCTCTGAATATGCAGAGGGCCATATTGAGATGAGGGGGAGCTTTTTCAGTCGAAAGTGATAAATGGAGAAATGCAGGGCTCGATCTAACACATTGATGCTGACCACCAAGCATCTGCCATCACTACTGCCATTTACGAGCACTTGGTCTTTGTGCCCTACACCCTGGTGATTCAAGTGCTCATCCAGATACTTATTAGATGTTATGATAGTCTCTGTCTCCACCACCCCCTCAGGTAGATGTTTGCATCTGGATAGCAGGGGGTCTCTGTGCACATCTGGGCCATGATGCAAAATGTGCTGTCGGAGGAAGCTGATCTGTTGATGGAGCTTAGAAGTCTATTAGACACTTGGACATGAATGGATCTTATGGTGTGGGGGCGTGGATCGAGTCCACAGGCACTTGCAGGGAGAGGGAACCGAGAACTAGACAGCATTGAGAGTTGAAAGATTTAACAAAAACATGAGGGGCAATGTCTTCTTGCAGAGGTTGTTGGGTGTATGGAGCATGCTTCCAGATGAACTGGTACAACAATACAGAGGGAGCAGAAGTGGATAGAGTGAACAATTTCACGTTCCTTGGTGTTAATAACTCTGAGGACCTCACCTGGCCCCGACATATCGATAATGAAGGCAAGGCATGGCTGTATTTCATTAGAAGTTTGAGGAGATTTGGAACGTCACCTAAAACACTCAAAGATTTCTATAGAGGTACTATGGAGAGCATCCTGAGTAACAACATCACTGTCTAATATGGGGTCGGGCAGCTACTGCACAGGATCGAAGTAAGCTGCAGAGAGATGTAAACTCGGTCAGCTCCATCATGGGCACTGGCCTCTGTAGTATCCAAGACATCTTCGAGGACCAGTGCCTCAAAAAGGCGGCATCCATCATTACAGACCCCCACCAGCCAGGACATACCCTCTTCTCATTGCTACCATCAGGGAGGAGGTACAGAAGCCTGAAGGCACACAATGATTCAGGAAAGCTGCCATCCAATTACTAAATGGACATTGAAACTATGAACACTACCTCACTATTTTGATTTGTTTTTGCGCTACTTATTTAACTATTTAGTATGCATACAGTATATACAAACTGTAATTCAGTTTATTTGCTATATTTGCACTGTACTGCTTCCACAAAGTTAACAAATTTCATTACATGTGCCAGCGATATTAAACCTGATTCTGATATTTGGGTAGGGGTCCAGTTTAACTTCGCATCACAAACATCATGGGATGAAGATCCTGTACTATATTCCTAAGTCAATAGACAATTGGTGCAGAAGTAGACCATTTGTCCCTTCCAGCCTGCACCGCCATTCTGAGATCATGGCTGATCATCTACTATCAATACCCGGTTCCTGCCTTGTCCCCATATCCCTTGATTCCCCTATCCATAAGATACCTATCTAGCTCCTTCTTGAAAGCATCCAGAGAATTGGCCTCCACTGCCTTCCAAGGCAGTGCATTCCAGACACCCAGAACTCTCTGGGAGAAGAAGTTTTTCCTTAACTCTGTCCTAAATGACCTACCCCTTATTCTCAAACCATGCCCTCTGGTACTGGACTCTCCCAGCACCTGGAACATATTTCCTGCCTCTATCTTGTCCAATCCCTTAATAATCCTATATGTTGCAATCAGATCCCCTCTCAATCTCCTTAATTCCAGCGTGTACAAGCCCAGTCTCTCTAACCTCTCTATATAAGACAGTCCGGACATCCCAGGAATTAACCTCGTGAATCTATGCTGCACTTCCTCTATAGCCAGGATGTCCTTCCTTAACCCTGGAGACCAAAACTGTACACAGTACTCCAGGTGTGGTCTCACCAGGGCCCTGTACAAATGCAAAAGGATTTCCTTGCTCTTGTACTCAATTCCCTTTGTAATAAAGGCCAACATTCCATTAGCCTTCCCTGCCTGCTGCACTTGCTCATTCACCTTCAGTGACTGATGAACAAGGACTCCTAGATCTCTTTGTATTTCTCCCTTACCTAACTCTACATCATTCAGGTAATAATCTGCCTTCCTGTTCTTACTCCCAAAGTGGATAACCTCACACTTATTCACATTAAACGCCATCTGCCAAGTATCTGCCCACTCACCCAGCCTATCCAAGTCACCCTGAATTCTCCTAACATCCTCATCACATGTCACACTGCCACCCAGCTTAGTATCATCAGCAAACTTGCTGATGTTATTCTCAATGCCTTCATCTAAATCGTTGATGTAAATCGTAAACAGCTGTGGTCCCAATACCGAGCCCTGTGGTACCCCACTAGTCACCACTTGCCATTCCGAGAAACACCCATTCACTGTTACCTTTTGCTTTCTATCTGCCAACCAGTTTTCTATCCATTTCAATATCTTCATTAGCCATGTCTTCACAGGATTGGGGTGGGTTGGTGAAATTCTTCATTTCCCCATGTTTCTGAAGCTCTGTGTCATTTTACAGGTGAAGACACATCTCCAGGCTCAGTCTGCACCCAGCATCGCAGTGGGGCATCAGTACAAGCACCAGGTAAGCTCTGGCATGCCTGTTGTATCTCCTGTACCTAATAAAGTGGCCTCTGAGCATATGTTTGTGATCATCTGCTGCTGTTGCCCATTCACGTGAAGGTTCATCATGTTGTGTGTTCAGATGTCCTTCTGCACAGCACTGTTGTAACACAGTTTTTTGAGTTACGGTCGCCTTCCTGCCAATGTGAACCGGTCTGGCCATTCTCCTCTGACCTCTCTCATTAACAAGGTGTTTTCAACAAGTTGCTCACTGGATTTTTCTTCCGCACCATTCTCGAGATTTCATGGGATTTAACCTTTGGGCTTTGACTTCTGGGCTCACGTTGACCTCAGACCCTTGGAGTTGCTGACCTCTGGTGTCACTTACTCTCACACTTCCTGCCCGCACAGACCCTCCATCCTCGGTCTGGGAATGCTGGCCTTTGACTGCGGAGCACTCTGAACACTGGCTCCCGCCCCTGACTCTTCACTTACTCCGCTTGGCTGTCCGAGAGGAAATCTGTGCGGGAGACTTTTTAAGGTGGAACTGGGGCAGTTCCACTCTCCCGACCTTGTAAGTCCATGTCCAGTTGTACAAGTAGCCATCACAAACTGGGGTCTTCCTTGGTTGCAGCGGATGACCTTGTTGTCTTCTGTGCCTTGTCATGGCCTTCGCTCCCTATGGAGCATTGCAGAACCAGCTTCCTGGTCTTTGAATATCTCACTTTTGATCTCATCCTGTGAGACTGCTGGAGCTGACTTCGCAAACTAGGACAGGCATGTTAATCCCTTTTCTTTCCTCTTGACCTCTCACCTCCCATCCCTACTCTATACCCTAACTCCCCATCCCTGCTCTATACCCTAACTCCCCAACTCCCCATCCCTACTCTGTACCCTAACTCCCCATCCCTACTCTATACCCTAACTCCCCATGCCTACTCTATACCCTAACTCCCCATGCCTACTCTATACCCTAACTCCCCATGCCTACTCTATACCCTAACTCCCCATGCCTACTCTATACCCTAACTCCCCATGCCTACTCTATACCCTAACTCCCCATGCCTACTCTATACCCTAACTCCCCATGCCTACTCTATACCCTAACTCCCCATCCCTATTCTATCCATATTCTATAATATGTTCAGCTAACTCTGAGCCAGAACCACAGAGGCCATTGTAGTTGCTCCAGCTGCTCCAGGCTTTGTGTCTGCCAGATTGGTGATGATTTGCTCCGCTGTGTGATGAACTGAAACTGAGTCTGTTGGCCTGCAATGGCCTTCATGTCTGTGGACTCACTTCCATTCTGAACATCTATTGCGTGCTTTTATTGTGTACAATGTGTGTGTTACTTACATGCAACCCTGGGGAAAATATCTCTCACGTGCACGCAACACTGTAAAAGTTTCAACAGCAATAGAACACACCTGGAGTCTGGTTTTGCTGTTAACAAGGACTATTTTATTAGTAACTACGTAATATAGTAACTTAAACCAGGTAAACCAAGGGTTAGCAGTGTTATACATATATAGGTGTAAAAATAAAGTTCCCAAACTTATTCAAGCTCAGGTGCCAAGAGTCACAGTCTTACGATGGTACGTAAGAATGTTCCGTTCAGTTCAATCCACAGAATTTGAAGTGAGAGAGAGAGAGAGAGATTTGTAATCCAAACAAACAGATGTTCTCGATCTTCTTGTTGTCTTCCGAATCCTCATGCAAAATATCACCAACAGTAGCTTATCACAAAGGGGACCATCTTCAAAGGAATCACCACCCAAGCAAGGGTCGACACACCAGTAGATTCCACAGTGTTACCCCAATCACACACAACGTGATTGTGGTGAACTACATATACCTGTCTGGACACGCCCCTCTGCTGACTGCTCCTGTGGCTCCTCCCACAGACCCCTGTATAAAGGCGAATGGAGGCACTGCTCCTCCCTCAGTCTCCAGGATGTTGTGTGATGGGCTCTTGCTGCTGATGGTGTTTTCTTCCAGCTAATAAAAGCCTATCTCAACTCACATCTCCGAGAGTTATTGATGGTGCATCAGTGATAGCCACTTATCCAGTTCCACGACATACAAAATAACTCCCAACAGTGATTTGCCACAGGGGTGCCTTTCTTCCACACCCAGAGAAAGGGTAAACACACAAGTGGTATTCACAAGGGTTCTCCCCTCACCAGAGAACTCACTCCTGTGGATCAACTCTGTGACAATCACACTTTCGTATCTGAATGGAAACAAACTCACCCTTTCTTTCTTTTTCAATCTTTTTATTGATTTTCATATATACACAAAAAAATAACATAGTAATAAGTAAGTTGTGAATACAATAGACTTGAAATCACATTGATAATAAGATAACAATATCCTACTAAACATCAACAGAAGAGAATACCTTAATCAATCAATTCCACATGATTATATGAAAAAAAAACAAAAATAACCATTAAAAAAGAAAAAAATATATTAAAAATATGTGAAAAAAAATATATAAAAAAAAATAAAACACTAAACTAAACTAACCTGGGCAATAATAACAGTTTACAAGTATATGATAGTGTCAAAGAACTCCGGAACTCCATACCTGAACATGAATAAGCAGAGAAAAGGTCTGGAAAAGGCCAAATTAATTCATATGAAAATGTCTAATAAACGGTCTCCAAGTTTCTTCAAATTTAATTGATGAGTCAAAGATAGTGCTTCTAATTTTTTCCAAGCTCAGATAAGAAATAGTTTGAGAAAGCCAAACTCACCCTTTAAGGGCTACTTAGCGAGAGACAGAGTCCAAACAGTGATCTCTATGTAACTAGGTTTCTTCTGTTCCAAACCTTCCTCTCCTCTCTGCAAGCTTCTAGTTGCAGAAACTTGCGTGAGTCATTTATCAATACTTTGGATCGATCTCAACTCACCCCTTTGGGCCACTGAAAGTTTAAACCAGCGACCGACTCACTGGTGTCTTCCACTGACTGAAACCATCTTGACTCTGAGCATGTGTCTTTCTATGTGTGAAAGTCATCTGATCTTGCTTATTCAAAACAAGCCGCGAGAAACCATAAACATTCATTGTCCATCAAATAACTCCACCTCTCTCACCATAGTAACCCAGAAGCCAACAGCAGTTCTGTAGTATTCTTGTATAAATCCAAGCACGAGCTGCTCACCATAGCAACAGAGCAAACAATCTCATTCTCTCGGCATTTTAAAGTGACAGTCCACAGAAAAAAATGAACCTTAGGGTGTGTTTTTTTTCCTCTCCATTTTGTGTGGATGTTGGTCTTTTTTTATTAGTTTCTTTGTTTTGTAGCTGCCTGTAAGGAGACGAAACTCACGACTGTATAATGTATACATAATTTGATAATAAATGAACTTTGAGTTCAGCACCACCTTGACCAGAAGAGATGGAAGCTGTCCTTCAGTCCAGTGCTATGTGTTGTCAGGCTTTTGAATCTTCTGCCCGATGGGAGTGAGGACATGACTGTTCAACCCTGATGCATGACCATTCGGGAGGGAATGACCAGGCTGGGAGGTGTCTTTGATTATGTTGTCCCCTGTCGTGAGAGGGAGAGGGGGAGAGATCAAGGTGGTGCAGACATGTCCTGACTTGTTTCTTCATCTACCAGCTTCGTTGCAGTTGGATGAGACGTTGGTGAGACTGCACCCTGGGGTATTACAGTAGTTCTGCTCACCCTGTTGTCATGAGCACATTAAGATGGAAAGAGTTTACAGAAGATTTCTTATTTATTGAGATTGGAAATAATTTGGAAAATGTGTAGCTCAAGTTAGAGAGGGGTGTAGAGGCACACAAATTCAAATGGGCATCGGTGAGAGTCAACCATGCAGCATGCAAAAGAATTCTGGTTTTCCGTAAACCCTGATCCTATTTATCAGCTGATCCGGGCAAAATTCCAGACCACAACACATGAAGATCCCCCCCATAGCCAATCAATGACAAGACTTCTTCCCTACATCACAATGGTTGTCATTTTGGAAATGCAAATCAGCTGATTCATAAGTATACCGAAGCCAAGCATTCGGAGGACACAGCACAATCAACTGTGCACAGACAATGTCTCCTTGTATGGTGTTGAAACGTTTGCAAGTAAATTGCTGAGATTGGCCAACACAATGCAACCATTTGTTGAGATGCAGCACAGAAGAGGCCCTTTCATCCCTTTGAGCCGTGCTGCCCAGGAACCCCAGACCTAATCATGGAACAAATTATAACGACCAATTAACCTACCAACCAGTAACGTCTTTGGACTGTGGGAGGAAACCAGAGCACCCGGAGGAAACCACAGTGGACACGGGGAGATGTATAAACTCTTTACAAGCAGGAGTGGGAATTGAATCTGGATCACCTGTACTGAACCGATGGATGTGTTAGGAGCTGTGGGACTGTGTTGCAGGGAAAGTTTGGGTACACTCGGACTTTATGCATTAGGATTGTTGGAAACCAAAGAATAATCTTATGGAAGGGATGCGGCATGTATAGAGTGAGTGCATACTGCCAGGGAGAGCATAGGTTTAGGTGAGAAGGGAGAGGTTTAACAGCAATGAGGAGGGAACTTCTTTGTGCAGAAGTTAGTGGGAATATGGAGGGAGTGGTGCAAGAACAACACTTGGGCAGGAAAGATTTAGAGGGATACAGACCAAATGTGGGCAAGTGAGATCAGCTGAGATGGGCATTTTTTGTCAGCATGGATCTCACCGATTTAAATGACTCTTCCAGCCCATTAGAGGTTTCTGTGGGAATGTCCCAGGTTTCCACACCCCTGGTGTGAAGAGGCTCTCCCTGATCTTGTGTAATTTTAAGGCTGTCTGGAGTCATCACGAGAGGCTCTCTCCATCTGTCCTGTCAGGTCCTTGGCAGATGTCAAAAATCTGAGACAGTATCAGGAAGAGTCCTGGTAGCACTCAGCAGCAATGTTCCCTCTAAAGTGTGCGCCCACGCACATCCTTTGCTACTAGCACATAAAGGTTGTCGCCCTCTTCCTCGTTGACATGTATATTTCAGGATCCTACACGATCACATTTCCTTTTCAGTTTCTGATGCGGATGGTGTTGACAACGTAGAGTTTGTGATGATTTCTCTACAGATTTTAGAACTGGCTTATTTATACTGTTTTTTTAAAAGAAATTGTTGATTCACTGTGTCAAACTCCAAAACAGTAAAGGGTGTGAAACATTAAAGAACTGCTAGTTCATTTAAAGCAGAATGGCTTATTAGCCTTAAAATAGCTTCAGGCTTACTTCTGCTTAAAAAATTCAATGAGCACATGTTGTTATCACTGGGAAAAATATTGCACAGCAGAAGATTTTTGTGCACACTGGTCATTACAAATTAGAGGAAACATTGCTCAGCAAGTCAGGTGCTGTCTGTGGAGAGTGAGAGACAGAGATGGGGGAGATGGAGAAATTAATGTTTCAGCTCAAATAGCTGGAGAAGAGTGTGACAATGAAGAGTCTTGGAGTGGATCTGAAGTGGTAACTCTGTCTCTTTCCCCCTCCGAGGAGCTCTTAGAGTATTTTCATCAAAGGATCCTGCAGATGTGGGTTGGGATAGGTTGTTTTCTGGCAACCTATCAGACACAGAGTGAAGCTCCCTCTACACTGTCCCATCACACACTCCCAGGGTCAGACACAGAGTGAACCTCCCTCCACACTGTCCCATCACACACTCCTGGGGTCAGACACAGAGTGAAGCTCCCTCTACACTGTCCCATCACACACTCCCGGGGTCAGACACAGAGTGAAGCTCCCTCTACACTGTCCCATCACACACTCCCAGGCCCAGACACAGAGTGATGCTCCCTTTATATTGTCCCATCACACAGTCGCAGGAAGAGATGTGGTAAAGGGGGGGGGGGCAGTTGGGGCTGAGGTGACCATCTGGTACCACAACATGGAGGCCACCAGCTGGTTTATGACCACCACCATTCCTCGATATGAAAGCACCCTGAGAAGGCCTGACCAGCGCCCCAGCCGGGCCATGACTTTCATCTCCAGGTCCTGCCAGTTCGCCAGCTAGGTCTCCCCAGAAGGACTCGGGTAGACACCCATTTAGAGGAGATGCCTGGTGCTCCACTCAAAAGATCTCATCTCTTCTGGCAGGGAGTCTGCCTGCCACTGACCCACTAAGAGTCCAGGACATTATGCCCAGTTGAGCCTAGTGATGGATGCTGGCAGGAAAACTTCTTGGCACTCGTGCATCCTCCAGAGGTCACTGAGATCTGTCACCATGAGGAGTACATCATCGGTGTAGGCCGAGAGGACGACCTCCATGTCCGGTTCATGCAGAAGCGGACCGAAGATGGGACCGAAGAACCTTGCCGAAGGCTCAGGAATGGCTCGACACAGATCGCATTTGACCGGACTTGGGGCACCCCTTACGTGCTCCTCTTCTGAAGGGAATGAGCGCTGTCAGTGATCCATTGACCTTAACAAGGCACTCTGCGGCAGAGAATAGGAGCCAAACCTGGGCTACAAAGTGTGGTCTGAGCCCAAATACCTGCAGAGTGCCCACCAGCAAGCTGTGGTCCACCCAGTCAAGTGCCCCTTAGTTGCAAGAACGCAGAGGAAGTTAGTGGACTTCCCTCTACACTGTCCCATCACACACTCCCAGGGTCAGACACAGAGTGAAGCTCCCTCCACACCGTCCCATCACACACCCCCAGGGTCAGACACTAGGCGTCTCCTCTATCTGGGAGTCTACCTGAGTCCTTCTGGGGAGACCTGGCTGACGAACTGGCAGGACCTGGAGACGAAAGTCATGGCCCGGCTGGGGCGCTGGTCAGGCCTTCTCAGGGTGCTTTCCTATCGAGGCAGGGTGGTGGTCATAAACCAGCTGGTGGCCTCCATGTTGTGGTATCGGATGGTCACCTTGGCCCCTCCTGCCCTGTTTGTTGCAAGACTGCAGAGGAAATTAGTGGACTTCTTCTGGGGCAACAGGAAACACTGGGTCTCTGCAGCGGTCTTGAGTCTCCCAGTGGGAGAGGGCGGACAGTTGCTGGTGTGCGTCCGAATGCAGCTGGCGGCTCTCCGCCTCAGGACTCTGCAGAGATTCCTGTACGCCGAGCACCCTGCCAGGTGGCACGTGTTGGCGACTTTCTTCCTCCGGAGGGGCTGCTGTCTTCACGAAGACATGCGGCTACCACCGGCGGGTGTCAGCCGTACTGCTTTGCGGAGTCTGCCCGGCTTCTATCAGGACCTACTGAGAGTCTGGAACATGGTCGCCTCAGGCCGGAAATCCCCTCCTCTGGTGGAGGGCGGGGTCCCGGCCGACCCTTGCCCTACCTCAGTGGCTGTTGGTGCGGCTCAGTTGTGTGGACTGACTCAGGCCGAGCTGCTGGTGGGGCCCAGACCCCGCAATCTTCTCCGGGAGCCATGTCCACACAACTTGAGCCGTCTCTCATCGATACCCACAGTCCCATTCAGGAATGCAAGTAGGAGGTATCTGTATGGGCTGCTACTCCACATCCTCCACTTCCTTGCCCTTGTACACCGTCCCGACACGCCATGGCGGTCGGTCCTTCCACCCAGAGGTGAAGAGGGTCCCCACTGGAAGTCCCTTTATGCCGGGGTTCTTCCCATGCACCTGGGGGATCTCGGCTGGAGGGTACTGCATAGGGCAGTGCCCTGCAATACGTTTTTCAGTTTGTACATGGACTTCCCACCCACACGCCACTTCTGCGGGCTGGAGGAGACCGTGTACCACATGTACATGGAGTTTGTGAGGCTGCAGCCTCTTTTTGCATATTTGCATGGGCTGCTTCTCGCCTTCTGGCTGCATTTTAGTCCCACCCTGTTTATATATGGTCATCCAGTAAGGAAGGGGGCATGGAGAGATGAGGATGTCCTAGTCAACTTGCTCCTGGGGCTGGCGAAATCCGCCATCCGTCGGTCTTGGAAACGGGTGGCGGGAGGATCTCCCCGGGCAGACTGCCTGGCAATGTTCAGGGGGTATGTTCGTGCCCGGGTAACTATTGAAAAAGAACACGCGCAGTCCACAGCGGCCTTGGAGGAGTTTCGAGACCGTTGGGCTCCGCGGGGTGTAAATGCCATCGTGGATAGGGATGGCAACATTCTGGTGTAATGTCTATTGTCTATTTGTAGTGCAGTAATTGTGTTTGCCACTGTTTTGTATATATTGTATAGCACCGATATTTGTAATAAAGGATTTTGTAATTAAAAAAAAGGGTCAGACACAGTGAAGCTCCCTCTACACCCTCCCATCACACACTCCCAGGGTCAGACACAGAGTGAAGCTCCGTCTACACCCTCCCATCACACACTCCCTGGGTCAGACACAGAGTGAAGCTCCCTCTACACTGTCCCATCACACACTCCCAGGGTCAGACACAGAGTGAAGCTCCCTCCACACTGTCCCATCACACACTCCCAGGGTCAGACACAGAGTGAAGCTCCCTCTACACCGTCCCATCACACAGTCCCAGGGTCAGACACAGAGTGAAGCTCCCTCTGCACTGTCCCATCACACACTCCCAGGGTCAGACACAGAGTGAAGCTCCCTCTACACCCTCCCATCACACACTCCCTGGGTCAGACACAGAGTGAAGCTCCCTCTACACAGTCCCATCACACACTCCCAGGGTCAGACACAGAGTGAAGCTCCCTCTACACCCTCCCATCACACATTCCCTGGGTCAGACACAAAGTGAAGCTCCCTCTACACTGTCCCATCACACAGTCCTGGGACACAGGTTAGACGAAGGAACCTTTTGTCGAATCTTTTGAAGGAACCTTTACTTCACAACTTACTCATTGTAAGCATGCACTCTGACACAGAACTGGTTGTGTTTCAGTGGTGGATGTGGCTGACACTTTGGCACCTTCCATCCAACAGCTGCTGTCCACAACAGTGAAGCAACCTGTACCATACCCCAGTTCATTCAGTGCCCATGGGATCATAGTCACAGAGTCAGAGTGCTAGAGCACAGAAACAGGCCCTTTGGCCTAATCCATGCCATACCTGATTCTGCCCAATCCCATTGACCTGCACCCTCTGTACCTCTCCTATCCACATACCTACCCAAACTTCTCTTAAATGTTGAAATCAAACCCACACCCACTGGCAGCTTGTTCAACACTCGCATCACCCTCTGAATGAAGAGCTTCCCTCAGGTTCTCCTTAAATATTTCACCTTTCACCTCCAGCCCATGACTCACCCAACTTCAGTGGAAAAAGCCTGTATGCATTTACCCTATCTATACCCCTCATAAATCTCTATCAAATCTTCCCTCATTCTCCTGGGCTCCAGGGAATAAATTCTAAAGCTATTCAGCCTTTCTCTGTGACTCAAGTCCTCAGGACCCATTAGCCTCCTTGTAAATTTTCTCTGAACTCTCAGTCTTATTTGTACTTTTCCTGTAGCTGCGTGACCAGAACACATAATACTCCAAATTCAGCCTCACTGATGTCTTGTACTTCAACATAACATCCCCTCTTCTGTACTCAACACTCAGATTAATGAAGGCCAACATGCCAAAAGCTTTCTTTGTGACCCTATCAACCTGTGATGCCACTTTCAATGAATTATTGATCTACTGCACTCCTCACTGTCCTACCGTTCACTGTGTAGGACCTACCCTGGCTGGTCCTCCCAGACTGCAGCACCTCTCACTTGTCTGCATTAGATTCCATCTGCCATTTTCAGTCCATTTTCCCAGCTGGTCTAGATCCCACTGCAAGCTCTGATGGTCTTCCTCACTGTCCACTACACAACACTAACGCTCTTCTGCACACCACTGTTGTTACACGTGGTTATTTGAGTTACTGTCACCTTCCTGTCAGATTGAACCAGTCTGGCCATTCTCCTCTGACCTCTCTCATTAACAAGGTGTCTTCACCCACAGAATTAGCCAATTGCTGGATTTTTTTTTTTGTTTCTTGAACCATTCTCTGTAAACTTTAGAGCAGGAGTTCCCAAACCTTATTATGCCATGGACCTTCCATTAAGCAAGGTGTCTGTGGACCCCAGATTGGGAACCCCTCATCTTGATACTCAAACAACCCTGTCCGGCACCAACACATTCCATGGGCAAAATCAGCCAGATCACATTTTTTCCCCATTCTGACATTTGGTCTGAAAAACAACTGAACCTCTTGACCATGTCTGCATGATTTTATGCACTGAGTTGCTGTCACATCTTTAGCCGATCACACCTGCTCCATATTGCAGATATCGAAAGTGCACTCTGGAGGTAGCTCTTTGCAATAAGTTCATAAGCCGGCACGTGGATCTCCCGGTCATTTGTCACTTCTGCAGTTGGGAGAGGCCATGTACCACGTGGAGTGGGCTATGCACATACCTGTGGGGGCTGCTCCTAACCTTCGGCGAGCATTTTCACCCCCTTTGCGGAAGGTGTGGGCCACAGAGTAATGGCAGCAGACGGAGAGCGGCTTAGGCCAAAATTCAGAGGCAGTTCGGGGAATGTTCATTCAGCAGAGGTTTCTCTCAGTGGCAATGACCTCACAAGGATCTCTTGCACAACTCCCCGGAGTCCTTGTGAAATAGGGCCGATTTGTAAAATCAGAAGCCAGGAAAAGGGAAGCCAACCGGGAAGTGATGGTGGAGGCAAGAATTTAAACCATGACACAATCCTCGAAAAACCCATGAGAGATTGCCACACTCCACAAGCCCACGAAAATACTGACATACCCCCCCAGAGCCAGTTGTGAATACCAAAGCACTCACCACCACGCCCTGTAAATACTGACACACTCCCCAGCAAAGACCAATATTTTACCCAGGACACCCTCTAAATACCAACACACTCCCTGGGAGCCCCTGTAAAGACTGACACACTCCCCAGCACCCCATGTAAAGACTGACATTCTACCCAGGACTCCCTGTGAATACCATCACACTCCCCGTGGACCCTCTCCCACCCCCCCACCCCCCCGTGAGTACAGGCACACTCCCCGGGAGTGGTGGTAGGGAAGCCACTCAAACACAGAGGGGGTGCAGCACCCTAGGTGCCACACGGGTGGCAAAGGGCGGCTCAGAAGTGGAGCCCTGCAGTCTCTTTACAGAACCAGCTGAAACATTCGGGTTCGACTCCAGCCACAGTCTGTCAGGAGTTTGTTCTCCCGGTGACCACATGGATTTCCTCTGCCTCTCCGCTTTTCTCCCGTGTGTGGTTAAGGGTACAGTCAGTGAGTTGTGGGAGGAGGGGGTGGCGAACTGTCTTTTTGAAGTCTGCAAGGTGTAGGCCACACTCAGTGTTGTCAGGGAGAGATTCCCCCCCCCCCCACCACCCCCATTTTCACTGCTGAGATTAAGCGCTGGCAGAGGAAATGGAGCAAGCTGAACAACTTGATGTCTCAGGAAGGCTGACAGTGCCCCTGGAGACCACGTGTGCAATAGACAGTAGGTGCAGGAGTAGGCCATTTGGCCCTTCTAGCCAGCACCGCCATTCACTGTGATCATGGCTGATCATACACAATCAGTACCCCGTTCCTGCCCTCTCCCCATGTCCCTTGACCCCGCTATCTATAATAGCTCTATCTAACTCTCTCTTGAATGCATCCAGAGACTTGGCCTCCACTGCCTTCTGGGGCAGAGCATTCCACATATCCACCACTCTCTGGGTGAAAAAGTTTTGTCCGCATCTCTGTTCCAAATGGCCTACCCCTTATTCTTAAACTGTGGCCTCTAGTTCTGGACTCTCCCATCAGCAGGAACATGCTTCCTGCCTCTGGTGTGTCCAATCCCTTAATAATCTTATATGTTTCAATCAGATCCCCTCTCATCCTTCTAAATTCCAGTGTATACAAGCCCAGTCGCTCCAATCTTTCAACATATGACTGTCACGCCATTCCGGGAATTAACCTTGTGAAACTACGCTGCACTCCCTCAATAGCAAGAATGTCCTTCCTCCAATTTGGAGACAAAACTGCACACAATACTCCAGGTGGGGTCTCATCAGGGCCCTGTACAGCTGCAGAAGGACCTCTTTACTTCTATACTCAATTCCTCTTGTTATAAAAGCCAGCATGCCATTAGCTTTCTTCACTGCCTGCTGTACCTGCATGCTTGCTTTCATTGACTGATGTACAAGAACACCTAGATCTCGTTGTACTTCCCCTTTTCCTAACTTGACAACATTTAGATAGTAATCTGCCTTCCTGTTCTTGCCACCAAAGTGGATAACCTCACATTTATCCACGTGTGCAGGACATGTGTCCAGATGCAGCTCCTGATGGACTGCATGGGGGCACTGGAGCTGAACATGGACTCACTTTAGAACATCCGAGATGCTGAGAATGTGGTGGATAGCACATTTAGTGACACCGCAGTTTAATGATCTAAGGAGAGATAGGGAATGGATGACCAATAGGAAAAGTAGCAGGAAGGTAGTACAGTTGTCTCCTGCGGTCATCTCCCTCCAAGCAGATATACCGCTTTGGAGTCTGTTGAGGAAGGCAGCTCATCAGGTGAAGGCAGCAGTAGCCAGAATCATGGCACCGTGGGTGACTCTGCTGCGCATGAGGGCAAGAAAAAGAGTAGCGGAGCTGTTGCGGTAGGGGATTCCCTGGTAAGGGAAATAGAGAGGAGCTTCTGTGGCCACAAACCCGGCTCCCGTATGGTGTGTTGCCTCGGGTGCAAGGGTCAGAGATGTCTCGGAGAGGCTACAGGGCATTCTGAAAAGGGAGGGTGAGCAGCCAGCTGTCATGGTGCATGTAGGTACTAACGATATAGGAAGAAAGTGGGATGAGGTCCTACAAGCTGAATTTAGGGAGCTAGGAGATAAAGAGTAGGACCTCAAAAGTAATAATCTCAGGATTATTACTGGTGCCACGTGCTAGCCAGAGTTGGAATAGCAGGATAGCTAGAATATGTGGCTTGAGCGGTGGTGCAGGAGGGAGGGTTTCAGATTCTTGGGGCATTGGATCCACTTCTGGGGGAGGTGGGACCAGTACCGTTCAGATGGTCTACATGTGGGCAGGGCGAGCATCAATGTCCTAGGACAGGGGTCAGCAACCTTTACCACTGAAAGAGCCACTTGGACCCGTTTCCCACAGAAAAGAAAACACTGGGAGCCGCAAAACCTGTTTGACATTTAAAATGAAATAACACTGCATACAACGTTTCGTTTTGCCTTTATGCTATGTATAAACAAACTATAATGTGTTGCATTTATGAAATTGGATAACTCCTGCAGAGAAAACGAAATTACATTTCTGCATGCAACAAAAACATTTTGAACTCCGAAAAAAAGACGTTGGGTTGAAGGTTACTTTTAAGTAAAATACTCAACGTCTATTTGAGTCCTTCTTGTATTTATGAAAAACGCCAAACTTAAATTTGCCGCCAGCAGCAAACCAAAAATAACGTAAGCCAGCTGTCAACCTGAAAAATAAAAGGAGTATTTCACTGAACAATGAAAACATATGAATATACGTAAAATAATAGGCAATTAAAATATTTATCATACTTGGTTAGGTTGACTCACACCTGGCAATGCAGTCGTATTCAGTAGGGATGGATCGATGCTTAGGGGAGTGACCGGGAAGGATAATGTGTTTTTTTCCTCTCTGAACTCACAGAAGCGTTTCCCAAACGATGTTTGCATTGCGATGATTGCAGAATGTAAATACTCCGAATTTATCATGTCGTGACCTTGTTTGAACTCTCTCAAATTGGGGAAGTGAGACAATGTGCCTTTCTGTAAATCTCTGGCAAGCACTGTCAACTTGCGCTCGAATGCCAAAACATCCTCTAACATGTGCAGGGCTGTACGTCCTTACCCCTGAAGAGCTGTGTTCAGCGTGTTCAGGTGCGCTGTCATGTCTACCATGAAGTGTAGCTTTTCCAGCCACTCTGGCTGTTCCAGCTCAGGAAAGGTGAGCCCTTTGCTGCCCAGGAAAGTTTTCACTTCTTCCAGACACGCGACAAAGCGTTTCAGCACCTCCCCTCTGGACAGCCAGCGATAAAACACGTTGTAGCGGTGTGCTACACGCAGTCAGTAAACTGCAGTCAAAGATAGCTTTATTCGAACTAAACAGCCTTGCTTTTAAGCCTCCCTCAACCCGCCCCCCATGGGCGCGGATGCTGCAAAAGACACGTACTCACAAACCCCCGTAGGCTATCTCCCTTAGCCTGAACGCTGGCTAATTGTGAGCCGGTTTGGATATGTCAGGAAATGGGTTGCCACAACATCGTATTTAGATTGTACAAGATCACCATAATCTTCAAATTTAGAATTACATTTCAAAAACTAACAAACTAACATAAAATACATTTTAATTAAATACTGACCAATTATTTCCCAAAGCAACAGGGAGCCGCAGCACAGACGTAAAAGAGCCACATGTGGCTCCGGAGCCGCGGGTTGCCGACCCCCGTCCTAGGAGATTGTTTGCTAGTGCTGTTGCGGAGGTTTTAAACTAATATGGCAGGGGGATGGGAACCCACACAGAAAAGAAGAGGGAAGTGATGCAGAGACCAAAGCCAGAGTTAGTGAAGATAAAAGTAAGTAGAGTGCATAAAAGTAAAAAGCAAAAATCATATAGGTCACTAGATTCTAAAAGGACAATGAGTATCAGGGCACTTTATTGAAATGTCTGTAGTATTAGAAACAAGGTTAGTGAACTTGTGGCACAGATCAGTACCAAGGCATATGATTTAGTGGCCATTACAGAAACCTTGTTGCAAGGTGGAGATGACTGGGAATTAAATCTCCAAGGGTATCAGGTAATACGGAAAGATAGAAGGAAGGCAAAGGAGGTGGAGTGGCACTCTTGATTAGGGGTGAGATCAGGGCGATTGTGAGAGATGATATAAGATCTACGGAGCAGAATGTTGAGTCCATCTGGGTAGAGATTAAGAATAGTAAAGGGAAAAAAATCACTGGTGGGTGTTGTCTATAGGCCATCTGAAAAATATTGCAGTGGCAAAGGCGATTAACCAAGAAATAACTGAGGCTTGTAAGAACGGAATGGCAGTTGTCATGGGGGATTTTAACTTCCACGTTGATTAGGCGAATCAGGTTGGTCAAGGAAGTCTTGAGGAGGAATTCATAGAATGCATCCGCGGTGGCTTTCCTGAGCAGCATGTTAGTGAACCTACAAGGGAAAATACTATCTTAGATCTGGTCCTGTGCAATGAGACAGGTAAGATTAACGATCTTGTAGTCAGGGATTCACTTGGAAAGAGTGATCGTAGTATGATTGAATTTCGCATTCAGATGGAGGATGAAATAGTTAGATCTAAAACTAGTGTATTATGCTTGAACAAGGGAGACTACAACGGAATGAGGGAGGAGTTGGCTAATGTGGATTGGGAGCACAGGCTATTTGGTAGGACAGTTGAGGAACAGTGGAATATTTTCAAAGATTTTTCACAGCGCTCAACAAAAGTATATTCCAGTCAAAAGTAAGGACAGTAAGTGTGGGGAGAGCCAGCCTTGGATAACTTAGGAAATAAAAGATAGTATCAAATTAAAAGCTCATGTGTACAAAGAGTTGTGGGAGACTGGAGGATTGGGAAAACTTAAAAAAAACAACAGAGAACAACTAAATAAGAAATAAAGAAGGGGACAATAGAGTATGAAAGTAAATTGGCACAAAATATAAAAATAGATAGCAAAAGTTTTTATGAATATATAAAGCGGAAGAGGGTGGCTAAAGTCAACGTAGGTCCCTTGGAAGACGAGAAGAGTAAATTAATACTGGTTGATAAGGAAATGGCTGAGGCATTGAACAACTACTTTGTGTCGGTCTTCACGGTGGAGGACACGTCTAATATGCCAAAGAAAGATGTTATGGATGAAATGGGAGGTGAGGACCTCGATAAAATTACTGTCACTAAAGAGAGAGTGATGAGTAAACTAGAGAGCCTGAAGATAAGTCCCCTGGTGCTAATGGGGATGCATCCCAGGGTGCTGAAGAAATTGGCAGAGGTTATAGCAGACACGTTGGTAATCATTTATCAAAACTCGCTAGACTCTGGGCAGGTGCCAGCAAATTGGAAGACAGCAAATGTCACGCCACTTTTTTAAAAAGGATGTAGGCAAAAGATGGGCAACTATAGGCCAGTTAGCTTAACATCTGTAGTCAGAAAAATGCTTGAAGCTATCATTAAGGAAGAAATAGCAAAACATTTAGAAAGGAGTGGTTCCATTAGACAGACGCAGCATGGATTCAGAAAGGGCAGGTCCTGTTTGACAAACTTATTGGAGTTCTTTGAGGACATAATGAGTGCAGTGGATAGAGGGGAACAGGTGGATGTCGTGTACTTGGATTTCCAGAAAGTGTTCGATAAGGTGCCGCACAGGAGACTTATAAATAAGATATGGATGCATGGAGTCGGAGGAAGTGTATTGGCATGGATAGTGGATTGGTTAACCGATAGAAGGCAGAGAGTTGGTATAAATGGGTGTTTCCCCGGTTGGCAGTCTGTGGTGAGTGGGGTGCCGCAGTGGTCAGTGCTGAGCCCGTAGCTGTTTACCATTTACATTGTTGATTTGGAAGAGGGGACTGAGTGTAGTGGAGCAAAATTTGCTGATGACACTAAACTGAGTGGAAAAGCAAATTGTACAGAGGATCTGGACAGTCTGCAGAGGGATACTCCTCCCTCATCCCGTTGTAGTCTCCCTTGTTCAAGCATAATACACTAGCTAACTATTTCACCTGAATGTGAAATACAATCATACTATGATCACTTGGCCTGAAACGTTGACAGTGCTTCTTCCTATCGATGCTGCTTGGCCTGCTGTGTTCCACCAGCATTTTGTGTGTGTTGCTTGAATTTCCAGCATCTACAGATTTCCTCGTGTTTGCAGAGGGTTATAGATAGGTTAAGTGAGTGGGCCAAGGTCTGGCAGATGGAATACAACATTGGTAAATGTGAGATCATCCACTTTGGAAGGAGTAATAGAAGAGCAGATTATTATTTAAATGGTGAAAGATTGCAGCATGCTGTTGTGCAGAGGGACTTGGGAGTGCTTGTGCATGAATTGCAAAAAGTTGGCTTGCAGGTACAACAGGTTATTAAGAAGGCAACGGAATGTTGGCCTTCATTGCTAGAGGGATTGAATTCAAGAGCAGGGAGGTCATGCTGCAACTATACAGGGTACTGGTGAGGCTGCACCTGGAGTACTGTTCGCAGTTCTGGTCTCCATACTTGAGGAAGGATATACTGGCTTTGGAGGCAGTGCAGAGGAGGTTCACCAGGTTGATTCCAGAGATGAAGGGGTTACCTATGAGGAGAGATTGAGTCGCCTGGGACTATACTCTCTGGAGTTCAGAAGAATGAAACATACAAAATTTTGAAAGGGATAGATAAGATGGAAGTAGGAAAGTTGTTTCCAGTGGTAGGTGAGATTAGAACTAGGGGACATTGCCTCAAGATTCAGGGGAAAAGATTTAGGTCAGAGAGGAGAAGAAACTGTTTTTCCCAGAGAGCGGTGAATCTGCGGAATTCTCTGCCTAGGGAAGCAGTTGAGGCTTCTTTACTAAATATATTTAAGATACAGTTAGATAGGTTTTTACATAGTAAGGGAATTAAGGGTTATGGGGAAAAGGCAGGTAGATGGAGCTGAGTTTACAGACAGATCAGCCACGATTTTATTGAATGGTGGGGCAGGCTCGATGGGCCGGATGGCCTACTCCTGCTCCTATTTCTTATGTTCACATTAAGCTGGTTGAGAGAGTGGTTCCCCCTCAGGTTCACCTTAAATATTTCACCTTTCATAATAAACTTGGAACCTCCAGTTCTTGTCTCGCCCTCAGTGGAAAAAGCCTGCTCACATTTACCATATCAATTCCGCTACAATTTTGTACACCTCTATTAAATCTGCCTTCGTTTCAGCCCTTCCCACCATTCCAGCCATGCCTTCTTCTCGATGCTCCCATCAGGCAGGTGGTACAGAAACCTGACGACCCCCACTTCATGGTTCAACAACTGCTTCTTCCCCACCACCATCCACTACTTTTTCTAGCATTTTTCCATTCAAGGGCATTGGTGTTTCCATACCAGGCCGTGATACAGCCAGTCACTATACCCTCCATGACACATCTGCAGAAGTTTGTCAAAGTTTTAGATGTCATGCCAAAACTTTCCAAGCTACTGTACTTTTGAGCAATTGTAAATTAAGTATAATTTATGTTCTAATTCTATCTCAGAATATATTTCCTTTAACTTGCACTCATATTGTTTTGTTTATTTTGTTAAGAAAGTGATGTCTAATTTATGTAAATTTATGTTTGTAATGTACTGTGCTGCTGCTGCTGCAGAAAGTTAATTTGCCTGGCATTTGTACCCTGTGCCCTTGACAATGACAATAAATTTGATGTTGATCATGTTTGCTTCCTTAGGGAATGCTGGACGCCTTGAGCACAATATATCAGCGACATGGGATGATCGGGCTGTGGCGTGGATCAAGCTCGGCCGTACCGAGGGTAATGGTTGGCTCAGCTGTCCAGCTCTCTGCCTTCTCCAAAACTAAACAGGTCACCAGGGACCTGCAGGTGAGCACTACAGCACAAAAACTGGCCCTTTGGCCCATCCAGTCCAACCCATCCTGGTCTTTTCCCTATCCAATTACCTGCACTTGGACCATACCCCTGCCATCCATATACCTATCCAAACTTTTAAATGCCACAATTGAACCCGCATCCACCACTTCCACTGGCAGTTCATTCCACATTCACACCACCTCCTGAGTTCCCCCTCAGGTTCACCTTTCATAATAAACTTGGAACCTGCAGTTCTTGTCTCGCCCTCAGTGGAAAAAGCCAGCTCACATTTACCATATCAATTCCGCTACAATTTTGCACACCTCTATTAAATCTGCCTTCGTTTCAGTCAGTAACGTTCTAACCCATTCAAACCTTCCATATACTCAGGTCGTCAGATCCCGACAATATCCTTGTAAATTTTCTCTGTACTCTTTCAATCTTACGGATATCTTTCCTGTAGGTTTGTCCCTGGTTTGTCCTCCCAAAGTGCAAAATCTCACACTTGAAATTCCCTCTGCCATTTTTCAGCCCATTTCACAGTTGTTCCTGGATTTAATCTGATAAACGGAGTGAGTGAACAGTTCGAGTCATAGAGTGAGACAACAGAAAACAGGCCCTTTGGCCCACCTCACTCATGCCGACCCAAGTGCCTGTCCGAGCTACTCCCGTTTGCCTGTATTTAGTCCATATCCCGACAAACCTTTCCGATTCACATACCCGCCTTGTGATTTTATAATCTTCTCTAAGGGCACCCCTCAGCTCCTGCAGTCCAGGGAAAACAATCCCAGCCTTACACAATGGTAATTTACACTCCTTAAGGGTGACTAAAGGTCAAACTCACAGTTGAGGCTGGGAGTGATGTGAGGGCAAGGTCACAGGGTGACCTGTAGGTGGCAGCTTTGTGCACTGTGTCTGTGTTCATCTTTTCCCCTCTCTTCCCCCCCTCCACCCCTCTCTTTCTCCCCGCTACAGCTGGTCGCACCGGCCAGTCCCCTGGAGCCCCTGGTGGCTGGGATAGTCAGCAGCGTGTTTGCTGTTTTGGCTATCACCCCCTTCGATGTGGTTAGCACCCGGCTCTACAACCAGCCCGTGGACCAGCAGGGAAAGGTAATGCACTCTGTTCCTGGGGAGGTTGGCCAACAACACCCTGCTGATTCTACACACCAGCATACTGACCAACACAGCCACAGCACCCCAGACTGAGCCAGGACCTGTCAAAACCTCAGGCAACTTTATTACAGATACAAGAGGTGGCAGATGCCAGAAATCTGGAGCTACATGTAACTTGCTGGAGAAACTCAGTGAGTCAGGCGGCATTTGTGGAGGGGTGATAGGCAGATGGAGGAGGAGAGAGTGGGAACAGTGACAGAGACTGGGAGGTGAGAGGTGGTTGTCATAAAGTGCTACAGATGGTGGGATCTGTTAGGAGAGGAAGGTGACGTATGGAACCAAATAAGGGAGGTGGAAGGGCCGATGGGAACAGCGGAGGGCGGGGACCCAGTGAAAGGAGTGTGTGAGTGATGGGTAGATGGAGTGGGTGACCTCCCAGTCTCTGTCACTATTCCCACTCTCCCCTCCTCCATCTGCCCATCACCCCTGCTCACCTGGATCCACCCATCACCTCCCAGCCTGTCACTATTCCCGCTGTTCCCTCCTCCATCTGTCTATCCTCTCTACTCATCGCGATCCACCCATCACCTCCCAGCCTCTGTCATTGCTTTCACTCTCCCCTCCTCCATCCACCCATCACACCTGCTCACTTGGATCCACCCTTCATCTACCAGTTCTTGCCCCACTCCTTCCCTTTACCTTCTCATACCGACTATCTCCCCTCAATCTTCTACTCAGGGTGACGACTGCTCATTTCTCCCTGGAGATCCCCCACCATTCTATGTGCTGCTCCAGGTTGCAACATCTGCCACCTCCCTCGGACTGAGTCCAGTTGAGTTTATTGTCACACGTCGTTGCATGGTGAGGTACAGCCTAAAGGAAAAACTCACTTGGAACAGCATCACAGGCACACAGGTCCAGACAACACACACAATATAAATTTTACAGGACAGCAAAGCAAAAGATTGTAAAACAGGACACTAGTGCCAAAAAAAACCACAGAGACTCAGTCCTGGGTTCATCTCTCCCCACCAACTAGGACGTTTAAAAGACACAACATCTCAGGGACCTACACCATCCGGGCCAAGTCCCCTTCTCATTGCTGCCATCAATTAGGAGGTAGCAGGTTCCCAAATTTTTTTATGCCATGGACCAACACCATGAAGCAAGGGGTTCTTGGACCCCTGGTTGGGAATCTCTGAAGGATCCTAAGACCCTCAACTCAATGTTCAACAACAGCTTCTTTCCCACATACCCCCTCAACTACCAGGTTCTTGAATCGACCTGAAAAACCCAAACACTACCTTAGACTGTCTTTTTCTCGCTCTCTACTTCCACTACAAATTACATTTATTACTGAATTATGTATAGTAGTGTCATTATATTAATGCTTGTGTTTATTTTTTGTGCACATGTTAATTATGTATAGTTTTTATTCTAATTCTGGCTTGAACTACATCTCCCTCAACTGGTACTGATGTCTGATTGAGAGAGTACAGAGAAAATTTACAAGGATGTTGCCAGGACTGGAGGACCTGAGTTATATAGATTATATAGGTTAGGACTTTATTCCCTAGAATGTAGAAGATTGAAAGGAGATTTGATGGAAGGATACGACATCTTGAGGGGTATAGTTAGAGACTGGTGAGAGTGGGATGATCTGCCAGCACGAATGGTGCGTGCAAGCTCGATTTCAACACTCAAGAGAAGCTTCTCACCACTCTCTGTGAGAAGAGGTTTTGCCTCATGTTTCCCTTAAACTTCTCACCTTTCACCCTTAACCCATGACCTCTGGTTGTAGTCCCACGCAACCTCAGTGGAAAAAGCCTGTTGTTTTTACCCTACCTATACCCCTCATAATGTTGTATACCTCTATCAAATCTCCTCTCAATCTTCTAAGGAATAAATTCCTAACCTATTCAATCTTCCCTATAACTCAGGTCCTCCAGACCCGGCAACATCCTTGTAAATTTTCTCTGTACTCTTTCAGCCTTATTTACATCTTTCCTGTAGGAAGGTGACCAAAACTACACACAGTACTCCAAATTAGGTCTCACCAATATCTTGTACAACTTCAACATAACATCCCAAATCCTGTACTCAATATTTTGATTTATGAAGGCCAGTGCTCCAAAAGCTTTCTTTATGACCCTATCTACCTGTGATGCCACTTTCAATGAATTATGGACCTGTTTTCCCAGATCCTTTTGTTCTACCTCACTCCGCAGTGTCCTATCATTCACGGTGTAAAGTCGTTTACCTTCTGTGCCTTTCTCCCACAGGGCTTGTTCTACACTGGAAACCTGGATTGCTTCGCCAAGACCCTGAGGAAGGAAGGCTTTGCTGGCCTCTACAAGGGCATGGGGGCCTCTTTTTTCCGGCTGGGCCCACACACCGTCCTCAGCCTCTTCTTCTGGGACGAGCTGCGCAAGGTTTACTGGGAGCGGTGATGTCACCTCGGTTACCCCTCTTACCAAGGGGGGTGGGGGGGGGCGAAGCCAGTGGGACATCGCGGTCAACTAACATTGCAAGTCTGGAAGGAGAGCGGGGCTTGTTTAGGACGGAGGTGAAAGGTCTTCAGTCCGACAGACTAAGGGCTGTTGGTGGGATTTGACATTCATTTCACAGTGGGCCTGTTGCCCTTTGACCTGTATTATGTGTGTGTGGGGGGACATACGTGGTAGTCTCACTGACAATAATGATTGTTGGCTTGTGCCTTGAGATTCTGCAGCCGCTGGAAATCCAGAGCAACGCACACAAAATGCTGAAGGAACGCAGCAGGTCAGGCAACATCTATGGAGGGGAATAAACCAGTCCTGTTGCTTTGGCAGTGCTGGGAACTTTCAGCAGCGTCAATGGATAGTCCTGGAGTTATACGGCACAGAAACAGGCCCTTTGGCCCAACAGGTCTATGTTGACCCAGTTGTCTCAGTGCGCTGGTCCTATTTGACAGCGTCTGGCCCACATCCCTCTAAACCTTAAACATGAGATTATGCAGATGCTGGGAATCCAGAGCAACACACACACAAAACGCTGGAGGAACTCATCTATGGAGGGGAATGAACAGTCAAGTTTTGGGCTGACCCTTTCGAAGTATTGACTGTTTATTCCTCTCCATAGATGTTGTTTGACTTGCTGTGTTCATCCAGTGTGTATCGCCTTGGCAACCTTGCCCCGCAGTTTTTCACAAAAGCCCTTGCCCTGATACCTTGACCCTCTTTCCTTCCCCAGTTATGTTGCCCGAAGACCGATTCTGTTCTCATTGTGAAGACCATAAGGTCACTCAGAAGGGCATCCGTACACTCTTGAGTTTAGTTTGAAAGCAAAGTCTGAAATATCCACATCCCAGTACCAAAAATCAAAAGGAGAACCCTGCGGGTAAATTGAGATTCAGAAACATAATAATGTTCTTTATCATGCACATGTCACAATGTATAGTGACATGTGCTGTTTGTGTTAACAACCCAAGGACGTACAGGAGGCAGCTCGAGTGTCCATAAGATACAGGAGCAGAATTAGGCCATTCAGCCCATTAAATCTGCTCTGTCGTTCCATCATGGCTGATTTATTAACCTTCTCAACCACATTCTCCAACTTCTCTGTAACCTTTGACACCCTAACTATTCAAGAACCTAGCATCCTCCATTTTATTTACACCCAATGGCTTGGCTTCCACAGCCGCCTGTGGCAATGAATTTCACATTTACCGCCCTCTGGTGAAAGAAATCCTCCTCATCTCTGTTCTAAAGGGGTGTCATTCTATTCTGAGGCTGTGCCCTCTGGTCCTAGACTCCTCCATGTCCACTCTGTACTTGCTGAACATTCCAGCGCTGACATAATGAAACTCACAATGCTTGGCAAACACAACAAGCAACAAAGCAGTAAAACAAGCCCTTATTCTACATACGCACGCACAGACACACCGTCCCACAGCCCCAGGACAGGCCTTCTCCAGGCTCCAGTGGAGCGGCGGATTCATGGACATTCAAGGCTTTGACTTTCTCAGTGGATTCCGGTATCCAGAATAGCCATCGGAACTGGAGCTCTGGACTCCTATGTGCGGTTACAGCCACGTGGTTGGCTGTGAGGATGCAGATCTCCCTGAGAGAAAATTTGGGAAGACTCTTGCGCAACTTACCAATGTGGTGAAACATTTGAGGAAAACGGGTTCCCAACCTTTTTTTTAATTGTTGCTGTAGTTCCTCTCTGGCACATCGGGCAGCATTTTCGCTGTTTCTTTAGCATTTGTCTGTATTTTTTAAACGAGGTCGAGTTGCTAGCTCGATGCTTAACCCAACACGGGTAGAATGAGCCGTCCAGATTCACATCTGGGACTACTGGCCTCAAAGTCTGGTGGAAATACCACGACACCGATACCATTAAGCAAGGGATCCGTGGGCCCCAGGCTGGGAACCCGTAGCTTAGCAGAATAAGGAGGACACTGAACATGAAGCTTGTTCAAATGTCAGGAACAGAAAAATTGTTGAATTTAGAATTGTCTGATACCTCAGATAGTTATTTATACATCTTGACTGTAATGCCCAACCGGTAATGGATGTCTCTCAGAAATGTAAAGTGTAAAAGAAGTTTAGTTACTAAATGTTTATATTTTTAAAAGAAATTGGTGGTGTTGGTTTTTACTTTAACAAAGCTCACACTGATCTGTGCAGTTAGCAGCTGAAAATTCTGGAGTCTACCTCCACCATTGCAAAAGTTCAAAGTAAATTTATTATCAAAGTATGTATATGTCACCATGTACAACCCTCAGATTATTTTCCTGTGGGCATTCACAGCAAATACAAAGAAACACAATAGAATGGAAACACCAATGGCCTTGCATGGAAAATCCTACAAAAAAAGAGTGGATATAACCCAGTCCACTGCAGACAAAGCCCTCCCCACCATTGAACACAGCTGCATTGAGGTGCATCACATCCAGTAATGGATATGGCCCAGTCCATCACAGATAAAGACCTTTCCACCATTGGACAGATCTACAAGGAGCATTATCACAGGGAAGCATCTCCCCTCAGAACTCACACCACCTAGCTCAGGAACAGTTACTACCCCTCAACCATCAGGCTCTTGAATCAGGATAACTTCACTCACCTGACAACTGATTCCATAAGACCATATAGGAGCCGAATTAGGCCATTTGGCCCATTGAATCTGCTCCACCATTTCATCATGGCTGATCCATTTCCTTCTCAGCCCCAATCTCCTTGCCTTCTCCCCTTAACCCTTCATGCCCTGACTGGTCAAGAATCCATCAATTTCTGTGTTAAATATACCCAATCACATGGCCTTGTTAGTCACCTATGGCAACGACTTCCATCAATTCACCACTCTCTGGGTAAGGAAATTCTGCCTCATATCCATTCTAAATGGATGTCCCTCTATCCTGAGGCTGTGTCCTCTGGTCTTAGAAGACTCCCCCACTAAAGGAAACATCCTCTCCACATCCACTCTATCACAGACATCCCACCTGCAAAAACTCATTTCCGGGAGGTAGCACCATTAATTTGCGTGAGACTCCCGGGAGAGATGGGATGTCTGCAATAGAGTCGCTCCTTGGCAGCTAGCCAGCTGACTTAAATAACCTTTGCTATGCTAATGAACAAATGACACTGTTAAACTCTCCCCCGCTGCCTCGCTCTCACTCTCATGCTCCCAAAAAACGATTTCTGGGATATTGTACATCATTTGCAGGTTTCAGGGAGCCGCTATCAGTTTGCGGGAGACTCCTGGAACTTCCGGGAGAGGTGGGATGTCTGCTATCAGGGCCTTTCAACATTCAATAGGTTTCAATGAGCTTACCCTCATTCTTCTGAATTCTAGTGAGTACGGGCCCAGAGCCATCAATCATTGCACGTATGACAAGCCTTTCATCAGCACATCCTTTCTCAGATAAGGGGCCCAAAACTGCTCACGGTACTCCAACTGAGGCCTCACCGGTGCCTTTTAAAGTTGAGATTAATTTTCTTGCAGGCATTCACAGTAAATGCAAACAAATACAGTAGAATGGAAACACCAACGTCCTTGTCCGGGAATTCCTAGAAAAAGTAGTGGATATGGCCTATGGCCTGCGCCATCACGGGTAAAGCCCTCCCCACCATTGAGCACATCCACACGAAACGCAGGAAAGCAATATCCATCATCAGGGACCCCCCCACCACCCAGGGCATGCTGTCTTCTTGCTGCTGCCATCAGGAAGGATGTGCAGGAGCCTCAGGACTCACAGCACCAGTTATTACCCCTCAACCAGAGGGGATATCTTCACTCACCTCAACACTGAGATCTGAGTCTGCAACTTATGGACTCATTTTCAACACTCTACAACTCACATTCTCAATATTACTTAATTATTATTTTTTTTATTTGCATAGTTTGTCGTCTTTTGCACATTGGTTGTTTGTCTGCCTTTTTTGTGTGTAGTTTTCTTATTGATTCTCAAAGTTCAAACTGAATTTATTATCAACGTGCATATATGTCACCATATACAACCCAGAGATTCATCTTCTTGTGGGCATTCACAGTAAATACAAGAACCAATACAATGAATGAAGACTGCACCCTAAAGGATGGACAAACAACCAGTATGCAAAAGACAACAAACTCTGCAAATACAAAATAAATAATAATAATAATAAATAAATAAACAATAAATATTGAGAACATGAGATGAAAAGTCCTTCAGAGCGAGTCCAGAGGTGGTGGGAACATTTCAATGTTTGGATGAATGAAGTTAACCCCTTTCATCCAAGAGCCTGATGGTAACTGTTCCTGAACCTGGTGATCTGAGTCCTTCTTCCTGATAGCAGCAGCGAGAAGAGATTGCATGCTTGTCTCGGTGTTTATATGTTTGGGCTACAGTTAGTGAAAGATCAGGGATCCTTTCCATCCAGGACATCTTCGTAAGGTGGTGCCCTCTTCTCATTGCCACCATCAGTGAGCCTGAAGACCCACACTCATCATTTCAGAAACACCTTTTTCCCTTCTGCCATCAGATTTCTGAACGGTCCATGATCCCATGAACTCTCAGTATTCTGTTTTTTTTTAACACTACAGGCTCTCTTTCAAGGATTCTACAACTCATATTTATTTAATTTTTGTTTGCAAAATTTGTCTTTTGCACGTTGGTTGTTGGTCTTTAAGGATAGTTTTTCATAAATTCGGTTGTATGTCTTCATTTTTCCTGTAAATGCCTGCAAGAAATTGAATCCCAAGGTAGTATATTGTCACTCATGCACACACACACACTCCATGGCCACTTTATTAGGTACACCTGTACACCTGCTCATTAATACAAATATCTAATCAGCCAATCATGTGGCAGCAACTCAATCCCTAAAAGCATGCAGACATGGTCAAGACCAAGGGTTTCCAACCAGGAGTCCATGGACCCGTCAGTTAATGGTAGCGGTCCATGGCAAAATAAAAGATTGGGAACTCCTGGTCAAGAAGTTCAGTTGTTGTTCAGTCCAAACATCAGAATGGGGAAGAAAGTGGCAAATGAAATACAAAGTTGGAAGATGCATGGTCACGCACTTTGGTAGTAGAAATAAATGTGCAGAATACTTTCTAAACGGGGAGAAAGTCCAGGAATCTGAGATACAGAGGGACTAGGGAGTTCTTGTGCAGAACACCCTGAAGGTTAACTTGCAGGTTGAGTTGATGGTGAGGAAGGCAAATGCCATGTTAGCATTTATTTCAAGAGGCCTAGAATACAAGAGCAAGGATGTGATGCTGAGGCTTTATAAGGCACTGGTGAGGCCTCACCTTGAGTATTATGAATAGTTTTGGGCCCCTCATCTTAGAAAAGGTGTGGTGGCATTGGAGAGGTTCCAGAGGAGGTTCACAAGGATGATTCCAGGAATGAAAGGGTTATCATATGAGGGATGTTTGATGGCTCTGGGTCTGTACTTGCTGGAATTTAGAAGGGTGAGGGGGGATCTCACTGGAACCTTTCAAATGTCGAAAGACCTAGACAGAGTAGATGTGGAAAGGATGTTTCCCATGGTGGGAGAGTCTAGGACAAGAGAGCATAGCCTCAGAATAGAGGGGTGCCCTTTCAAAACAGAGATGCAGAGAAATTTCTTAAGCCAAAGGGTGGTGAATTTGTTGCCACATGCAGCTGTGGAGGCCAGGTCATTGGGTGCATTTAAGGCAGAGATTGATAGGTTGTTGATTGGACTTATGGGGAGAAGGCCAGGAACTGGAGTTGAGGAGAAGTTTTCAAAAGAAAAGGATCAGCCATGATTGAATGGTGGAGCAGACTCGATTGGCTAGACAATTTAATTCTGCTCCTATGTCTTATGGTCTTATTGGTTGGACTAGATGGGCCAAAGGGCGAGTTTTTGTGTTGTAGTGCTCACCTGCAGGTCCCTGGTGACCTGTTTAGCTTTGGAGAAGGCAGAGAGCTGGACAGCTGAGCCAACCATTACCCTCGGTATGGCTGAGCTCGATCCACGCCACAGCCCGATCATCCGCTGTCGCTGATATATTGTGCTCAAGGCGTCCAGCATTCCCTAAGCAAGCAAACGTGATCAACATCAAATTTATTATAATTGTCAAGGGCACAGGGTACAAATGCCAGGCAAATTAACTTCCTGCAGCAGCAGCAGCTCAGTACATTACAAACATACATTTACATAAATTAGACATCACTTTCTTAACAAAATAAACAAAACAATATGAGTGCAAGTTAAAGGAAATATATTCTGAGATAGAATTAGGACATAAATTATACTTAATTTACAATTGCTCAAAAGTACAGTAACTTGCAAAGTTTTGGCATGACATCTAAAACTTTGACAAACTTCTGCAGATGCGTCGTGGAGGATATAATGACTGGCTGTATCACGGCCTGGTATGGAAATACTGATGCCCTTGAATTGTAAAATGCTACAAAAAGTAGTGGATGGTGGTGGGGAAGAAGCAGTTGTTGAACCGAGGTGTGGGTCTTCAGGTTTCTGTACCTCCTGCCCGATGGGAGCATCGAGAAGAGGGCATGGCTGGAATGGTGGGAAGGACCGTATGCAGCTGAATCCCACCACTCTCTCAACCAGCTTAATAGTAATATAGAAAACCTACAGCACAATGCAGAACCTTCGGCCCACAAAGCTGTGCCAAACATGTCCTTACCTGTGAAATTATCTAGGGATACCCATAGACCTCTATTTTTCTAAGCTCCATCTACCTATCTAGGAGTCTCTTAAAAGACCCTATTGTATCTGTCTCCACCACCGTCGCCAGCAGCCCATTCCACACAATCGCCACTCTCTGTGTAAAAACTTACCCCTGACATCTCCTCTGTACCTACTTCCAGTCACCTTAAAACTGTGCCCTCACGTGCTAGCCATTTCAGCCCTGGGAAAAAGCCTCTGACTATCCACACGATCAATGCCTCTCATCATCTTATACACCTCTAACATCCTCCGTCACTCTTATTTGGGTTGTACTCTATCTGTCACTTATCAGCCCAGTTTTGTATCCTATCAATGTCCCGCTGTAACCTTTGACAGCCCTCCACACTATCCTCAACACCTCCAACCTTTGTGTCATCAGCAAATTTACTGACTTCATCCAGGTCATTTATAAAAATCACGAAGAGAAGAGGTCCCAGAACACCACTGGTCACCGACCTCCATGCAGAGTATGACTCATCTACAACCACTCCTTGCCTCCTATGGGCAAGCCAGTTCTGGATCCACAAAGCAATGTCCCCTTGGAGCCCATGCCTCCTTACATTCTCAGTAAACCTTGCATGGGGTACCTTATCAAATGCCTTGCTGAGATCCATATACACTACATCTACTGCTCTACCTCCATCTATTTATTTAGTCATATCCTTAAAAAATGTAATCAGGCTCATAAGACACAACTTACCTTTGACAAAGCCATGCTGACTATTCCTAATCATATTATGCCTCTCCAAATGTTCATAAATCCTGCCTCTTTTCCATCAACTTGCCATACACTCAAATAAGACTCACTGGTCTATAATTTCCTGGGCTATCTCTACTCTCTTTCTTGAATAAGGGAACAACATCCGCAACCCTCCAATCCTCCGGAACCTCTCCCGTCCCCATTGATGATTCAAATATCATCGCCAGAGGGTTAGCAATTTCCTCCCTTGCCTCCCACAGTAGCCTGGGGTACATCTCATCCGATCCTGCTGACTTATCCAACTTGATGCTTTCCAAGAGCTCCAGCACATCTTCTTTTTTAATATCTATTAATATGTATTTTCAGTCCGCTGTAAGTCACCCCTACAATCACCAAGGTCCTTTTCCGTAGTGAATACTGAAGCAAAGTATTCATTAAGTACCTCAGCTGTCTCCTCCGGTTCCATACACACTTTTCCACTGTCACACTTGATTGGTCCTATTCTCTCACATTTTATCCTCTTGCTCTTCACATAAGAGTAGAATGCCTTGGGGTTTTCCTTAATCCTGCCAGCCAAGGCCTCCTCATGGCCCCTTCTGGCTCTCCTAATTTCATTCTTAAGCTCCTTTCTGCTGCTAGCCCTATAATCTTCTAGATCTGTATCATTACCTAGGTTTTTGAACCTTTTGTAAGCTTTTTTTTACTAGATTTACAACAGCCTTTGTACACCACAGCTCCTGTACCCTACCATCCTTTCCGTCTCATTGAAATGTACCTATGCAGAACTCCACTACCCTGAACTTTTGCCACATTTCCCTAAGAATGTCTGTTCCCAATCTGTTCCTGCTTCATAGCCTCATATTTCCCCTTATTCCAATTAAACCCTTTCCTAACTTGCCTATTCCTATCACTCTCCAATGCTCTGGTAAAGGAGATAGAATTGTGATCATATCTTCAAAATGCTCTCTCACTGAGAGATCTGACACCTGACCAGGTTCATTTCCCGATACCAAATCAAGTACAGCCTCTCCTCTTGTACGCTTATCTACATATTGTGTCAAGAAACCCTCCTGAACACACCTAACAAACTCCACCCCATCTAAACCCCTTGCTCTTGGGAGGAGCCAATCAATATTTGGGAAATTAAAATCTCTCACCACGACAACCCTCTTATTATTACACCTTTCTAGAATCTGTCTCCCTATCTGCTCCTCGATGTCCCTGTTACTATTGGGTGGTCTATAAAAACACCCTGTAGAGTTACTGACTCCTTCCTGTTCCTAACTTCCACCCAGAGACTCTGTAGACAACGCCTCCATGACTTCCTCCTTTTCTGCAGCCGTGACACTATCTCTGATCATCAGTGCCATCCCTCCACCTCTTTTGCCTCCTCCCTGTCTTTTCTGAAACATCTAAAACCTGGCACTTGAAGTAACCATTCCTGCCCCTGAGCCATCCAAGTCTCTGTAATGGCCACAACATCATAGCTCCAAGTACTGATCCACGCTTTAAGCTCATCTGCTTTGTTCATAATATCCTTGTATTAAAATAGACACATCTCAAACCATCGGTTTGAGTGCATCCCTTTTCTATCAACTGCCTATTCTCCCTCTTGCACTCTCTCCAAGCTTTCTCTATTTCCTCCATCAGTTCAGTTCAGTTCCCACCCCCCCAGTAATCTAGTTTAAATTCTCCCCAGTAGCCTTAGCATACCTCCCCACCAGGATATTGGTCCTTCTGGGATTCAAGTGCAACCCGTCCTTTTTGTACAGGTCACACCTACCCCAAAAGAGGTCCCAATGATCCAGAAATCTGAATCTCTGCCCCCTGCTCCAATCTCTCAGCCACACATTTATCCTCCACCTCATCCTATTCCTATACTCACTGTCATGTGGCACAGGTAGTAATCCTGAGATTACTATCTTCGTGGTCCTGCTTCTCAACTTCCTTTCTAACTCCCTGTAGTCTGTTTTCAGGACCTCCTCCCTTTTCCTGCCTATGTCGTTGGTACCAATATGTACCATGACCTCTGGATGTTCTCTTTCCCACGTCAGGAACTTGTGGACATGATCAGAAACATCCCGGGCCCTGGCATCTGGGAGGCAAACTACCATCCGCATTTCTTTCCTGATTCCACAGGTGAGACATCAGGTTGTTCAGCTTGCTCTGTTTCCCCCGCCAGAGCTTAATCTCAACAGTGAAAATGAGAGGGGGGGCACTCTCCCTGACAACACTGAGTGTGACCTACACCTTGAGGACTGCTGCACTTCTAAAAGACACTGTACTCGCTGGAATTCAGAAGGATGAGGAGGGATCTCATTGAAACCTTTCGAATGCTGAAAGGACTTGGACACGGACTGGAACCTCCTTGGAGCCTTGGACTTGAGCACACGAACACAGAGCCAGTACCCCTCCTTGGGAACAGGACGTAGAGCCGGGATTCATACACATAAACTAAACACAGGGACACAAAGAGACAGTTCCAAGCTCAACAATATATAGTTCCTTCTGTTGGCGTGGCAAGGCTCCAGTCTCAGTCTGGTGGCTGAACTTGACGGCACTGCATGCGAGGCTGCCGGAAGGGTTTTAGGTGTGGGTAGCTGGCGGGGCTTCAGAAGGAAGGAAGAGAACAGTCCAGCCTCAGGGTAATGGCAAAGACAGCCTGACTTACCCCACGGAGGCGAGTACAGGATACTGACGAGTCAAACCAGCAACCATGCTCGAACCCAGGGCCACTTATATTCCAGTCCCAATATGAGAAACAGGTGCCCGTGATTAAGCCCATCTGAAACAAGGGACAGCCAGAAGAATGTGGACCTCATGGACTGGGCCATGATAGTGCCAACCAATTGGTTGGAGTGTTCAAGATCATCTTCAGCCCCTTAACATGAGAAAATCTGCAAATGCTGGAGATCCAAAGCAACACACAAAAACATGCCGGAGGAACTCAGCAGGTCAGGCAGCGCTTACGGAAAGGAAAAAGCAGTTGATATTTTGGGCTTGGACCCTTCGTCAGGACTGATGAGCCTTCTTCACTGTTGTAGTCAAAGGTTCCTACCTGCTTCATGGGCACTGGCATCCCCACTGTTGAGGTCATCTTCAAAAGGTGATGCCTCAAGAAGGGAGGACCCTCACCATTCAGATATGCCCTCTGCTCATTACTACCATCAGGGACGAGGTACAGGAACCGGAAGATGCATATCAACCACTTAGGAACAGAAAACACCCCTCCACTGTCAGATATCTGAACGGTCCATGAACACTACCTCATTATTGTCCTTTTTTTTGCACTGGTTATTTATTTTTTACATATACTGATTGTAATTTATACCAATTTTTATGTCTTGCACTATACTGCTGCAACAAATATCAAAACATATCAGTGATAATAAACCTGATTCTGATACTTTAACTGGTAGAATTAATTGATTATTAACTCCTAAAATAGGCATTATGATTGGCACAGGCACCACGGTAGCTCAGCTGTTAGTGGTCGGGCCATCGGAGTGCGGAGTTCAATCCTGGCGTCCTCTGTAAGGAGTCTTTTTATATCCGTTCGATAAGGTGCCACGTATTGAGATTTCCAGAAGGCGTTCGATAAGGTGCCACATAAAAGACTTATCCATTAGATAAAGATGCATAGAGTTGAGGGTGATGTATTAATATGGATAGAAGAGTGGTTAACTAATAGAAAGCAGAAATTTGGGATACATGGGTGTTACTCTGGTTGGCAATCAGTGGTGAACTGTGTGCCACAGGGTCGGTGCTGGGCCTGCAACTGTTCACGATATACATTAACGATCCGGAAGACTGGACCGAGTGTAGTGTGTCTAAACTTGCTGATGATAATAAATTGAGTGGAAAAGCAAACTGTGCAGAAGATATGGAGAGTCTGCAGAAAGTTATAGATAGGTTAAATGAGTGGGCAAGGGTCTGGCTGATGGAATACAATGTTGGTAAATGTGAGGTCATCCACTTTGGAAGGAAAAATGAAAGAGCAGATTATTATTTAAATGGTAAAAAAACTGCAGAATGCTGATGTACGAGGGACTTGGGAGTGCTGTGTATGAGTCACAAAAGGTTGGTTTGCAGGTACAGCAGGCTATCAAGACTGCAATTGAAATGTTGCAGGAGGAATTTAATTTAAGAGCATGGGGGTTATGCTGTAACTGCACAGGGTACTGGTGAGGCTGCACCTGGAGTACTGCATGCAGTTCTGGTCTCCTTACTTGAGGAAGGATATATTGGCTTTGGAGGCGGTGCAGAGGAGGTTCACCAAGTTGGTTCCAGAGATGAGGGGGTTAGACTGTGAGGAGAGATGGAGTCACCTGGGAATGTACTCACTGGAATTCAGAAGTATTAGAGATCTCACAGAAACATATAAAATTATGAAAGGGATAGATAAGATAGAGGCACTAAAGTTGTTTCCACTGGTGCATGAGACTAGAACTAGGGGACATAGCCTCAAGATTCAGGGGAGTAGAATTAGGACAGAGGTGAGGAGGAACTGCTTTTCCCAGAGAGTGGTGAATCTGTGGAATTCCCTGCCCAATGAAGCAGTGGAGGCTGCCTCAATAAACATACTTAAGACAACGTTGGACAGAATTTTGCATAGTAAGGGAACTAAGGGTTATGGGGAAAAGGCAAGTAGGTAGAGATGACTCCACAGCCTGATCAGCCATGATCTTACTGAATGGCTGAGCAGGCTCAACGGGCCAGATGGCCTACTGCTGCTCCTATTTCTTATGTTCTTATCCTCCTTGTGATCATATGGGCTTCTGAGTGTTTGGGTTTCCTCCTGCAGTAGATTAATTGGTTATTGTAAATTTTCCCATAAACAGGCTGGAGTTAAATCTAGAGTTTCAGGGAGGCACAGTTTATTCTGCATTGTATCTCTGGACAGACCAACAGATAGATAGATAGATCGACAGATAGATATAGACAGACAGATAGATAAACAGAGTTAAGATTTCTACTTGCTACACTGTAGATATTTCATTTTAGCAGTTCTGCAAAAGCAGTGTCCTGCTGGAAGAATGTTTGGGTTTTGGCTAGAAATAAGAAACCTTACTGCTCAACTTGGGAACATTGAGTCAGCCAATCAGGATGGTGAGATCTGGAGAAGGTTCTAGAGAGATTGGGGCAGAGAGAGATCTGTGATGTACAATAATCTGGTTTGGGGTCTTTTGGCAAGAATTGCGGCGTGTGGCATAAAGAAAGATGAGAGTCCCCTTTGCAAGAGCAGCTTTGTAAAGATGAATGGCTCCAAGGAGGAGGGCCAATATCCCTGAGAGCCAGTTTGTTCAAAATGGACTTTGAGGTAAGTTCGGACTGTGGTGGGTGCTTTCACACAGACTCTAACAGTTATCCTCAGCTTTGGAGGAGACGAGCTCCAACTGTCCTGAGCACATTTAGACTGGTCTAACAGTAATAGGCCCTTTTATTTTTTCCCCTTCTTTTAATAACTGTTTGATAAAGCTCAAATTAATAAATATACTTCCTTTATAATTTTATGTGTTGTGTGGTTATTTTTTTACCAAATAATTGTGTATGGGCAGAATTTATACAGCACTCACTCAAACTGAGGTAGTTTTAATTGGAACTACAGGACATTCCTGTTTGGTTGAACCCCAAATCATACCGATCCTAGATATACGTATATTGTTTATGAAAGGCGGCCTTCTCACCACTGAGCCCTGTGTCTATTAGCAGAGATAGCTAACAAACCGAGTTTGTATACAAATCCCAGTGAAAAGGTTATACAAGCAATTGCAAATAATCTCTACAAGCAGCCAAGATGCTACTCCTCAGCAGGCCAGGTTTTGGGACTTCAAGGGTCTCGGCCCAACATGCTGACAGTTTACTCTTTTCCATAGATGCTGCTGCCTGGTGCTAGAAAGTTTGCGAATCCTGTACAATTTTCTCTATTTCTGCATAAATATGACCTAAACTGTGATCAGATCTTCATGTAAGTCATAAGACTAGGTAAAGAGAACCCAGATAAATAAATAACACAAAAACATTATACTTGTTCATTTATTTGAGAAAAATGATCCAATATTACATATATTTGTTGGAAAAAGTATGTGAACCTTTGCTTTCAGTAACTTGTACAGCTATAACTTCAACCAAACTTTCCCAGTAACTGTTGCTCATCCTTCACACTGGCTTGGAGGAACTTTAGACCATTCCTCCTTATAAAACTTCTTCAACTCTGAGATGTTGGTGGGCTTCCTTACCACAACATTTCTATAGGATTAAGTTCAGAACTTGACTCAGCCTTTCCAAAACACAAATTGTCTTCTTTTTAAATTGTTCTGTTTATCTACTCCTATGTTTTGGATCACTGTCTTGTTGAATTATCCAACTTCTATTAAGCTTCAGGTGGCAGACTGCTACCCTGACATTCTCCTGCAAAATGTCCTGATACAATTTTGAATCCATTGTTCTCTCAATGATTACAAACTGTCCAGGCCCCGAGACAGCAAAGCAGCTCCAACTATGATGCAAACATGAGGAAATCTGCAGATGCTGGAAATTCAAACAGTCCTGATGAAGGGTCTCGGCCCAAAACGTCGACAGTGCTTCTCCTTATAGATGTTGCCTGGCCTGCTGTGTTCCACCAGCATTTTGTGTGTTGTCCAAATTATGATGCTCCTTCCACCATGCTTCACAGATAGGATGAGGTTTTAGTGTTGGCATGCAGTGTCCCTTTTCCTCCAAACATAGCAGTGTGCACTTCTGCCAAAAAGTTCAACTTTTGTCTTATCTGTCCACAGAACATTGTCCCAGAAGCATTGTGGCATGCAGCAATATTCTTTTTGGACAGCAGTGGTTTCTTCCATGGTGTCCTTCGATAAACATCATTCTTGATCAGTGTTTTTTTCAGTGGATCAGTGGACACATGAACAGAGACTTTAGCAAATTCTAGAGATGTTTGAGGGTCTTTTGCTATTATCCTTGGTTTCTTTTTCATCTCCTTCAGCATTGCACCTTGTGTTCTTTGCAGGATGCCCACTCCTAGGGAGAGTAGCAACAGTACCGAGTTTCCTCCATTTGTAGACAATTTCTCTTACTGTGGACTGATGAACACTCAGGTCTTCCGAAATGCATTTGTAGTCTTTTCCAGCTTCATGCATCTCTACAATTCTTCTTCTAAGATCCTCTGAAAGTTGTTTTGATCCGAGGCATGGTGCACGTAAACAGAACTTTCTTGAGAGCAGGCTGTCAGTAACCTGACTTTGCATGTATTTTTATAGGGCAGAGCACCTCTACAACCCACACCTCCAATCTTATCTCATTGATTGGAACACCTGACACCAGTTTTTGTAGAAGGTATTTTCCCAGAGATTCGTACACTTTTTCCAACAAATACATGTAATATTGAATCATAAATTGTTATAGCAGGGGTAGTAATGGGACAAACTCCCACTATTAAATTCTTGACTTGAAAAAGCCAAGTCCAGCTCCTGGCCTTCACGTGTGGCTTAGCTACTAAGCCCAACAGAACTGTTTCTACTGATAGGACAAGGGGCAAAGGTGGGTTACTGGTGCCTTAAAACCAGTCGCTTCAGGCAGATGGGGCTCATCAGATGTGGTTGGCAGCTCATCTAGAAGGAAAACTCTGATCTCAAACTTCCACTGCCTTGTGGCTATACCCACTGAAGGGGAAGGCTTCAGGAGTAAACCATGAGGGAAAAATCCAAAGCTGGATTTCCTAAGGAAGACCTACATTGAGTTCACTGCTGACTGGCAACTCCTGAAACACTGCTGGTATCAAACTGTATTGGTCTCTGCCATTCCTTTGGGTTCATCTGATGCGTGAAGTGGGGGGAGCTTGCTACATGGACAACAGGTTGCTCTCCATATTGCACTGTCTAGGCTTGCATATCCAGACAGATAGGACACAATACCCATGGTTAACTCTAAATGATGGAGGCCCTCGACTCGACTTTCTCAATAAATAAATGATCAAGTATAATTTTTTTTGTTATTTATTTAATTGGGTTCTCTTTATCTGGTTTTAGGGCTTATGTGAAGATCTGAGCACATTTTAGGTCATATTTCTGCAGAAATAGAGAAAATTCTACAGGGTTTCCAGCACCATTATAAATGGTGAGATAAATGTACTTCAATAAATTTATTTTGAAAGAACTGCTAATGTACAAGTTTCATCTGAGACCCTTCATCTGGACTGGAAAGATAAAGGGAATAGTATAAAGAAGTGAGCGGGAAAGGGTGGAGAAGAGCTGGCAGGTGATTGGTGGATCCAGATGAATGAGATCATTGGCAGTTAAGGGCAGAAATAATGTCAGAAGCTGGGAGGTGATAGTGGAAATGATGCATTTTCTTAGGAGGGTGGAGCATGGAATGAAGGGATGGGTGAAGGTTGAACAACCAGTTGGAGGACTATGTGGGTAACGGGCAAATGGAAAGGGACGAACATCCATCATCAGGGATCTCCACCACCATGTTCTCTTCTCACTGCTGTCATCAGGTAGAATGTGCAAAAGCTTCAAGACTCGTACCACCAGGTTCAGGAACAGCTACTACCCGTCAATCATCATGCTTTTGAACAAAAGGGCACAACTTCACTGGTCCCGTCTTTGAAATGGTCGGAATGCCCTAGTTGTGCAGTCTTTCTTTGATTCTGTTACGGTTATTATTCAACAGATTTATTAACTATGCCCACAAGAAAATGAAACTTAGGGTTGTATATGGTGACATATATGTACTTTGATAATAAAACTTACTTTGAAAGACATGGTTGATGAGGTCTGAATGAATCAGGACAGAAAACAGAAATGGGGAAAAGAAACAGAGTGGGAGCAAATTTGATGTTGACACTGCTAGGTTGGAGACTGCCCAGGTGGAATATAAGGTGTTGTATCTCTAATTTGCATTTAACCTCAACCTGGCCATGGAGGGAAAAAGTCAGGGTGAGATGCAAATTTTGAAAGTGTGGAAGTTGCCGTAAGACTAAGGTAGCCTGGGCAGTTATAGTCAAATAAGACTTTTGAAGTAAGATGGCCAGGGACACCTCTGCTTACTACAGATGAGATAGACTGTGGCAGGACTCCAGCCAAACGAGCAAAGCCTCTGTAGTGAGACTTATCCAGAAAAGTCTTCCTAAAACATAGTGTCCCTTTACACAAGGGGAGTACCGGAGACAGATGAGATAAAAGAAATGTGAAACATACCGAGCAACTAAGGCTCTGTTGTCTTTACGAACTTCAAAAATTCATCAGCTGACTGCTCAAAGTTTCGGTTGTGAATGGCGTTTGATCATATACAATTTACAATGATCAATATTCATAACTTATGAGTCAATTCTATAAAAAGTAACAGTTTTCCTTTCAGAATTCAGAAGTGTGGGGACAGGAGCCATGTTGATCTCCTTGTGCACAAGTAAAGTGTTGTTGAGTCATAAGAACTTGTGCGTTCTGGGCCCAGTTATTTTATTATTGCCGGCAACAGTTACTACGACAGAAGGCGGTCTTCAACCTGATGACACAAATTCTCAAACTCCTGGTAACTGCTCACCCTCTGTCCTTTTCCCTATTTCTCTTCATTCTCTTTCTCCTAATCCATCCAGACCCCACTTCAGCTTGCAGAGGGTGGAAGAGTTCAAAACCTGCAAAGGACGATTGGTAGAAAGTTAATTCTGAATCTGCGATTGGTCCATTTTTACTGCTAACCCAGGGAGGCGGAGCTGTGTATGGAGTGGGACTAAAGATCAGCCACGTCACTGAACAGTGGTCAGCCCCAAGGGGCTGAATGGCCTCCCCTGTCCTTTTACATCCGTGGAATCGGGTCACTTTCAGAAAAGGAACATGCATTTTCCTGCAGAGGAGGTTCGTCCCAGTGAGCCACTCGCTCTCCCACACTTTCTGCCTTGCTCAATCGTGGGCGCCAATGATCAGGAGAAGATGTCTGGGCTCAGCAGCCGGAGGGAGTTGACAGTGGCTCGGAATTGCTCCAGGGTCCAGCACTGGGCAGCAGGACTGGCCGACAAATCCTCCAGTAGTGCCAGGTCTGCTTGTCTGCTGCTGCTGCTAAAGGGGCTGAGAGAGAGAGAGAGACAGCAGGTCAGAAGAGGCAAGCCTCCTGAGGACAACATTTACAGCTGAATGAGACATTTCTGGTCACAATATTTGTAATGAGCTCTTCAGGCCAGTGAAGGGTGACAGAGAGCATTGGGCTCTGAGGCTTTCAGAGCACCTGAATTGGTTAATTGTTATTTACTGAGAGTTCCTTGTGTTTTCTCGAGCGACTTGCTCTTTGTTATGTGGTCTCCTGATGCTTTCTGCTTGAACTTGTTAAGTCTATTTTGAATGGCTCGGGGATTCCTGCTCCTTGCAATATTTAAGAGGACATCGATTAGTGCTAATCGTGGGGTCCTAGTTTTGAGATTGTTACTTCTCATGGTGTTGCTCAGCCGAGACACGGATGTCCTTTTGGAAATTTTATGAATAAACTCTCGTCGCCACCTCTACATCAGAGTCTGTCTTTCCTCCACCTTGAGCTTTGATACTGCCAGCGCACATCGTGAATGCCATCTAGCAAAGATAGAGAGGGTGTGGAGGATATCCACAAGTTACTGGGACTGGAAGGCTTGAGTTAAAAGGAGAGACGGAGTAGGCTTTTCCTCAGAGTTTAGACCTTATGAAGTCATGTGGGGGCACAGATAAAGAGTGTTACAGTCTTTTCTGCAAGGTAGAGGAATCTAAACATAGAGGACGTATGTTTAAGTGGGAGGGAAAAGATTTAAAGGGGCCCTGAAGAGCAAGGTTTTTCACACAGAGGGTGGTTAGTTTCATTCCAGCCCCACTCCCCCAAGATTCTATCGCCCGGGGGGGGGGGGGGCGGGGGTGCAATTTACAACGGCTGATTACCCCACCGACCTGGTGCATCATTGTGTTGGGGGATGTAAACGGAGCACCTGGGGGGAGCCCATGCTGTTATAGGGAGAGCGTGGCGCCACGGTAGTGTAGCGGTTAGTGTGACGCTATTACAGCTCAGAGCTGGGAGTTCAATTCCGGCACCATCTGTATGTCCTCCTTGAGGAATGCAAAGGTTTTCCCCAGATGTTCTGGTTTTCTCCCACAGTCCAAAATCGTACCAGGTAGGTGAATTGTTCATTGTAAATTGTCCCATAGAACCATAGAACACTACAACACAGTACAGGTCCTTCAGCCCTCCATGTTGTGCCGACCCATATAATCCTTAAAGAAAAAGTACTAAACCCACACTACCCCATAACCTTCTATTTTTCTTTCATCCATGTGACTGTCCAAGAGGCTCTTAAATACCCCCAATGTTTTAGCCTCCACCACCATCCCTGGCAAGTCATTCCAGGCACTCACAACCCTCTGTGTAAAAAACTTATCCTTGATGTCTCACTTAAACTTCCTCCCTTAATTTTGTACATATGCCCTCTGGTGTTTGCTATTGGTGCCCTGGGAAACAGGTATTGACTATCCACTCTATCTATGCCTCTCATAATCTTGTAGACCTCTATCAAGTCTCCTCTCATTCTTCTACACTCCAAAGAGAAAAGTCCCAGCTCTGCTAACCTTGCTTTATATGACTTGTTCTCCAAACCAGGCAACATCCTGGTAAATCTCCTCTGCATCCTCTCCATAGCTTCCATATCCTTCCTATAATGAGGTGACCAGAACTGAACACAATACTCTTGTGTGGTCTCACCAGAGATTTGTAGAGTTGCAACATGACCTCTCTACTCTTGAACTCAATCCCCCTGTTAATGAAGCCTAGCATCCCATAGGCCTTCTTAACTACCCTACCAACCTGCGCAGCGACCTTGAGGGATGTATAGATTTGAACCCCAAGGTCCCTTTGTTCATCCACATTCTTAAGTAACTGACCATTAATCCTGTACTCAGTCTTCTGGTTTGTCCTTCCAAAACGCATCACCTCACACTTATCCGGATTGAACTCCATCTGCCATTTTTCTGCCCAACTCTGCAGCCTGTCTATATCCTCTTGTAATCTTCGACAACCTGCAGCTCCATCCACAACTCCTCCAATCTTCATGTCATCCGCAAACTTACTCACCCATCCTTCTGCCTCTACATCCAGGTCATTTATAAAAATCACATATAGCAGGGGTCCCAGAATAGAACCCCGTGGCACTCCACTAGTTACCGGCCTCCAGGCAGAATACTTTCCTTCCACAACTACCCTCTGCTTTCTTCCTTTAAGCCAATTTTTTATCCAAACAGCCAAGGTTCCACTTATCCCATGTCTCATGACTTTCTGGATGAATCTCTTGTGAGGGACCTTGTCAAATGCTTTACTAAAGTCCATGTAGACCACATCCACTGCCCTACCCTCATCAATTTCTTTTGTTACCTCTTCAAAAAACTCAATCAGGCTCGTGAGGCACGATCTTCCCTTCACAAAGCCATGTTGACTATCCATGAGTAGACTGTACTTCTCCAAATGCTTGTAGATCCTATCCTTAAGAATCCTTTCCAGTAGCTTGCAGACCATTGACGTAAGACTCACCGGTCAAGAGTTCCCAGGTTTCTCCCCATTACCTTTTTTAAACAAGGGAACTAGATTTGCCATTCTCCAGTCCTCTGGCACTTCCCCTGTAGCCAAAGAGGATTCAAAGATCATAGCTAGTGCTCCAGTGATCTCTTCTCTCAATTCCCACAACAACTGAGGTGTATCATATCCGGCCCTGGGGATTTATCAATCTTAATGTTTTTAAGAAGATCCAGCACTTCTTCCTTAATCTCCACACTGTCCAGCACACAGGCCCGCTCAACTTCAACCTCATCCTGATCAGGATCCTTTTCACTTGTGAATACTGAAGCAAAGTATGCACTTAGGACCTCCTCAACCTCCTCCGCATCCAGGCACATGTTGCCCTTTTTTGCCCTCTTTATCCTTTAGCGGTCCCACCTTCGTTCTCGTCATCCTGTTCTTCACATACGCATAGAATGCCTTGGGGTTCTCCTTAATCCTACATGCCAAGGCCTTCTCATGCCCCCTTCGAGCTCTCCCAAGTCCTTTCTTTAGCTCCTTCCCGGCTACCCTATATTTCTCATGAGCCCCTCCTACTTCCTGCTTCTTATATCTAACATATGCTTCCTTTTTCCTCTTGACGAGTTGCCTCACGTGCTTCGTCAGCCACGGTTCCCTTTTCCTACCACTTTTTCCTTGCCTCAGTAATCTCGTGATTAGGTTAGGATTAATCAGGCTGGGGGGGGAGGAGGGTTGCTGCGGCAGCATGGCTCACGGAGACGGGAAGACCCTACTCTGCGCTGTATCGCTAAATTAAAAAAAACACACACATGGTGTCACGCACGGCCCAAGGTCAGGATCGAACCCAGGTCTCTGGAGCCGCCAGGCAGTGCCCCTACCCTGGCTTAATATCCAGATGAGCTGTAGATATAAGAACAAGTCCTGGCAATCAATGTACACAAAATGCTGGAGGAACTCAGCAGGCCAGGCAGTGTCTACGGAGGGGAATAAACAGAAGACGTTTCCGGCCAACACCTTTCGTCAGGTCTCAGGATACAAGTCCTAGTAATTGTTCATCCTGCACAGCTGGGAAACAAAGTTGGTTCATTTGATAAATCTGGAACAACGGTGTAACAGTGACCATGGAGACCATGGGATGCTGAATTTTTTATACATGGAGGGTGGCAGGCATCTGGAGTAGGTACCAGCAGTAGTAGTGGAATCAGGCAGTCGAGCTGGAGGAGTTTAAGAGGCGTATACTTAGTGCATGAGTATAAGACAATAACGGCAGAATTTTACCATTCGGCCCATCAAGTCTGGTCCACCATTCCATCATGGCTGATTTATTATCCCTCCCAACCCCATTCTCCTGCCTTCTCCTCATAACTTTTGATGCCCTGACTAATCAAGAACCTATCAACCTTCGCTTTAAACATATGCAATGATTTGGCCTCCACGGCCATTTGTGGCAATGAATTCCACAGATTCACCAACTTCTGGCTAAAGAAATTCCTCCTCATCCCAGATCTAAAGAGAGGTTGTTTTATTCTGAGGTGGTGCCCTCTGGTCCTAGACCTCCCCCATCATATGAAACATCCTCTCCACATCCACTCTATCAAGGATTTTCAATATTCTATAGGTTTCAATGAGATTATCGCCTCATTCTTCTAAACTCCAGCGAGTACAGACCCAGAGTCATCAAAAGCTCCTCATATGTTAACCCTTTCATTTTCAAGTCATTCTCTGAAAAGGAAAAAGGGGGTACGGATGTTACATTTGACATAAGTTGGCATCAAGTTCAAATGGCCTGTCCATTGCTGTAATATTCTGTGTTCTATGAATATCTGTACAAGTGGGCTTTCCTGAGCTGTGAGCCTGTGGTACTAACCACTGCTCCATGCTGTTCTGTAACCAAGGTCTTTGGATAAAATTTTACTGTATCTGTATCCCAAAACAGGGTGGAGGGTAAAGATACGTCTCTACCAAAGGAGGTGTAAGGCAATCCTTCCCTCTGCTAGCCTGTTGACCCTTGTGATGCAACCACTGAAGAGTATTGCTAATGGCTGGAGTCACCTGTCCTGTCAGGACACTATCCAGACGAAGGCAATGGTAAACCGCTTCTGTAGAACAATCACGGTGATGGATAGAGAAAAGAAGAACAGATGGAAAGACTGATTAAAGGCCACAATCGTCCACATCATACAACATGATAATGCTGATGATCTCAGAATCGTGAGGTAATGGGATTTGGGGGTGACGCTGTAACCTATTCCTAAAATGATCCACAATCACTGTGTGGAGTTAAGCAACCTCTATCTGCAGTTCCAATGCAGGGGTAGTGAGCTGACACTTCCTCATCCAGGTCATTTATAAAAATCACGAAGAGTAGGGGTCCCAGAACAGATCCCTGAGGCACACCCGCCTCCATGCATAACATGACCCAACTACAACCATTCTTTGACTTCTGTGGGAAGCCAATTCTGGATCCACAAAGCAATGTCCCCTTGGATCCCATGTTTCCTTACTTTCTCAATAAGCCTTGCACGGGGCACCTTATCAAATGCCTTGCTGAAATCCATATACACTACATCTATGGCTCTACCTTCATCAATCTGTTTAGTCACATCCTCAAAAAATTCAATCAGGCTCGTAAGGCATGACCTGCCCTTGACAAAGCCATGCTGACTATTCCTAATCATATTATGACTCTCCAAATGTTCATAAATCCGGCCTCTCGGGATCCTGCTGCCATAGTTGGTGGAAAGTATTGGAGTATAAAAATATTATGGAGTATAAAAGTTGTATTATTTGCTGTGTAACCAAAACTATGTAGTCAGCTTGCTATGCATGTAACCAAAATGAAATCCTAGGAATGTAGAAGACAATGGTGTGTTAAAGGTAGTCAGCTTTGAAACTTGCTATTTGCTATTCATGTACCCAGTTTAGCAGGAGAATGAAGTATTAAGAATGTAAACTTGCTATTTGCTAGAGAATGAAATCTTAGGGATGTAAAAGACAATGGTGTGTTAATGAGAGCTAGCTAAAGAGATGTAGATTAGAACATTGGTCAGTTCTGAGATTGCTATTTGCTATGCATGTACCCAATTTAGTAGGAGAGTGAAATCTTAAGAATGTAGAAGACAATGGTGTGTTAATGAGAGGTAGCTAAGAGATGTAGATTAGAACATGATTAAGTCATTGGGACATACGTGTGGTACGTGTGAAACTGGACCAGGAGATTGCCATAAAAAATGCCGTGTCCAAAGGATCGGTGGGCAATCAGCGACTAGCTCAATGACTGTCTCAGCTTTGATTTGCAAATTAAAGTTTAACCCTTCTTGAAGAATCTTCTGCGTCTCTTGGTTGTTTCTGGGGCATGAGAAACCACGACAAAAGCCATTCACGTGGTGCCCCAGGGTAAGCCTTGCTATGGTGCAGAAGCCCAACGGGCTCCAGTTCTAACCCCGCATCCCACCCTAGCCACTGTAAAAGAGGGCATTGGAACCAGTCAGCACCAGAGGTACCTGATGGATGTTGGGTCGTTAAAAGTGATGAGGATGTCGGTGGTATACTGAGGGAGTCTGAAGAGTGCCAGGTGTACGTTCACAGTGTTCTTGGCCTGTGGGGAGAAAACAAAGGGAAATAAATCATTATTGCCAATAAATGGTTCGTTCGTTGGTTATGTGCTGAGTCGTGTGACATGGCAGGACTTGTGATTTGCACCAGCTGCTCATACAACCACCCACTACCTGTATCCTTGGCTTCACATGATCCTGATCAGGGATGGGGGGAGCTACACCTTGCCCAAGGGTGACCTTGTGGAGGGAATGAGTGCCTTACACCTGCTTTGGTAGGAATGTCTCTCCACCCTGACACCCACATAAATGGTAAATTTGTTAAAATAACCAGCAGAGAGTGTACTCAGCCCGATCTCTGACAGGCACCTGCCCTCCCCACCTCAGGGAGCATCTGATGATATGTCACAGATCCCCACCAACTGGGCCGTGCCATCTTCTCACAGCTACTGTCGTGCGGGAGGTACAGAAACCAGAAATCCTACACCACCAGGCTCAGGAACAGTGACTCCTCTTCAACATTCAGTTCCTGAGCCAACCTGCACAGCCATAACCTTACCCCTGCAATGGAACACTACTGACCGCCTCCTTTTGCACAATCACACTCTCCTTCACCATCTTGTATAATTTACTTATAATTCAGGTCTTGTGTGTAGACTAAACCTGTAAGCTGTGACAAAAATGTTTTTCATTGTACCCACTACCTCACCGTATATGTGCACATAGCAATGAACCTGACTTACAAGTAGAACATAGAACTGTACAGCACAAGGCCCACAAAGCACCCAATTAAACTAGAAATCAGAATCAGGTTTAATAACACTGGTGTGTGTCGTGAACTTTGTTGTTACTTAGCAGCAGTATATTGCAATATGTAATAAAAGCTATAAATTACAGTAAGAATTATACAGCATTTAAACTGAAAAAGTTGAACAAGTTGTGCAAAAAAAGAGTGTTCCTGGGTTAAATGTCCATTCAGAAGTCGGACTGCAGAGAGGAAAAAGCTATTTCTGAATCACCGAGTGTGAGTCTTTAGATTCCTGTACCTCCTTCCTGATGGTAGCAATGAGAAAAGGGCACGTCCTGGGTAATGTGGGTCCTTAATGATGGACACTGCCCTTCTAAGGCATCGCTCCTTGAAGATTACCTGGATACTGGGGAGGCTGGTGCCCATGATGGAGCTGGCTGAGTTTACAACTAACTGAGTAACTAAATTTGTGCTTATCTCTCAATGTCCATAACCCTCCATTCTCTGCACATTTATGTGCCTATCTACAGTCCATTTAAGTACCTCCATTGTATTTTCCTCCACTGGTAGACAATTATTTTTTACTTTTTATAACTTACAATTTTTTTTAATGTCTTACAATGTACTACTGCTGCAAAACATCAAATTTCACAACATACGTCAGAGATAATAAACCAATTCTGATTCTACGCCTCTCATGATCTTATAAACCTCTATCAGATCTCCCTTCGGCCTCAGCCACTCCAGAAAAAACAACTCAAGTTTGTCCACCCTCTCATGATAGCACATGTCCTCTAAACCCGCTGCATCCTGGTGAACCTTTTCTGCATCCTCTACAAGGGGAAACCAGAACTGTTTGCAATCCTCCAGATGTGGCCTAGCCAGTGTTTTATAAAGCTGCAAGTTTTGTAAGGCTTTCTGACTGTTGATCTCAGTGCCTCAACTAATAAGGGCAAGTATGTTGTACAAACCTTGCTTACCATCCTATCAACCTGTGCAGCCACTTCCAGGGAACTATGGACTTGGATCTCAAGACCCTGATAAAATACTGTCAGGGTTCTGCCATATTGAGAAAGGCAAATGCAATGTTAGCATTCATTTTGAGAGGACTAGAAATATACAAGCAAGGATGTAATGCTGAGGCTTTATAAGGCACTGTTGAGGCCTTACTTGAAATTTTTGGCCCCTTATTTAAGAAAGGATGTGCTGATATTGGAGAGAGTTCAGAGGAGGTTCATGAAAATGATTCCAGGAATGAAAAGGTTAACACTGTCATATGCCCTGCAGGCCTGTGTACCTGTATTTGTTCATTGTTGTCTTATCTAGGGTCAACAATCCCTTGTGCTTAACCTTGTCAAGTTTATTTTTGACTTGCGCAGGTTTTCAGTGTACTGTGATTATTTAAAGTGGACTCCTAATTAGCGCTTATTGCGGGGTCCTTGGTTGAGAATGATTCGTCTCATGGTGTTGCTCGGTTGAGCCACTGATGTTCTGATGGAATTCCTATGAATAATCTCTTGTTTCTGGCTCTACATGGGAGTCTGTCGTTCCTCCAAACCGGGGTTCAGTAGTTTGCCAGCACACACTGTGACAATTGTCTGAGGAATGTTTGATGGCTCTGGGCCTTTACTCACTGGAACTTAGAAGAATGAGTGGGGAGATCTCATTGAAACCCATCGAATGTTGAAATGTCTCAATAGAATAGATGTGGACAGAATACGGGAGGGAGAGTCTAAGACCAGAGGACACAGCTTCAGAGTAGAAGGACATCCACTTAGAGCAGAGATGAAGGGGAGCTTTGTTTAGCCAGAGTGGAGAATCTGTGGAATTCGTTGGCACAGGCAGCTGTGGAGGCCAGGTCATTGGGTGTATTTAAGGCAGAGGTTGATAGATTCTTGATAAGACAGAGCATGAAAGATTATGGGGATGAGAGACAAATGCATGAACTTGCTCCTATATCTTATGGTTTTAACTATGTACCGCCCATTTACATTTGATAGCCCAAAGTACAACACGTCATACCTGGTAGGATTAAACTTTAAACATGAGAAAGTCCGAAACTGTGGATGTTTATTCCTTTCCATAGATGCTGCCCGACTTGTGAGTTCTGCAAGTATTTTGTGTGGGTTGCTTTGGACTTCCAGAATCTGGCTTGACAAATAATGAGCACGTTGCCTCGGCAGTGGTGCATAGGGATCAGATGTGTGTAGATGAAGAGGGCAAAGAGGCCTTGGGTTATTGACTCATCTGAAGGACAGTTCCGTGCCTGGTATTTTGGCAGCCGCACCTAGGGAACCAGCCACTGACCTGCTCATTGAACTTGGCCACTTGCTGTCTCCCAGAGAGAAACCAGGCGCTGCTCAACTCCTGCATTGCAAGCTGGTCTCTGCCGACAGGCTCGATGCTCAGGATCTCTGTGCCTTCCTTGCCCGACGCATCATTGATGGTGGTGACATCATCAAAGTGGTACCTGCCCATACAAACCCGGAGTGACCGTGAGGCTCAAACATCATGGACACACGAGACACTAGAACGTGGATATACTGCTGCAAGAACTCAATGAGTCAGGCAGCATCTTTATAATAGACACATCAATCCTGATGGGGTGGGGGGGGGGGGTGTTTACTTGAAACTTCGACAATTCCTTTCCTCCCACAGATGTTGCTCGACTCGCTGAGCACTGAACCCTGAAACTGGCTCTGAACCTACTGACTCACTTTCAAGAACCCTACAACTCATGTTCTCAGCATCATTTATTGATAAGCAAGTTGTATGGGACTACAACTGTAGATCATGGGTTAAGGGTGAAAGGTGAAAAGTTTAAGGGGAACATGAGGGGAAACCTCTTCACTCAGAGGGTCGAGAGAGTGTGGAACGAGCTGCCAGCACAAGTGGTGCATGCCAACTCCATTTCAACATTTAAGAAAAGTTTGAATGGATGGCAGGGGTATGGAGGGCTATGATCCAGTGCAGCTCGATGGGATGAGGTGGTTTAAATGGGTATGGCATGGACTAGATGGGCTGAAGGGCCTGTTTCTGCGCTGTTTTATGCTCTTGGAACAGCCTATGATACAGAGTAAAATTCACACTATGAAATTAATGTAATTAATTTAATGGGGCAACACGGTAGCGAAGTGGTTAACACAATGCTTTACAGTACCAGCGACCCAGGTTCAATTCTCGCCGCTGTCTGTAAGCAGTTTGTACATTCTCCCCGTGACAACGTGGGTTTCTTCCTGGTGCTCTGGTTTCTTCCCTCAGTCCAAAGACGAACCGGTTGGTAGGTTAACTGGTCATTGTAAATTGTCCTGTGATTAGGCTAGGGTTGAATCAGGGGATTGCTGGGCAGCATGGCAAGTAGTGGAAGGGCCTACTCCACGTTGTATCTCAATCAATCAATAAACGAAGCCAGTAAAAAAAAACGCAACGTAAGGGGAAGCTGAAGCTCTTGTGGGAAACCTACAGTCACACAGAGAACAAACTCCACACTCACACTCACACACTCTCTCTCTCTCTCCCTCTGTGCTGTGTCAGTCAGGATTGATCCTTGGTCTCTGAAACAGAGGGGCACTGGAGTCTCCACAGTTCAGTTTGTAAGGGTACAGATTGACAGTATGTTTATTTCATGTAGTCTGCACACAATTTACACATTCTCCCTCTTGTACTTTGATACATCTCTGCCTTTGATACAGCCGACATCAGCAAATTTGCATATGGTGTTGTAACTGGTTCATTTAACCAGAACACCTAGGGGTGGGGACAGGAATCCCATGCAGGATTTCACGCAGGGCTGGGCCCAAGTGCAGAGGAATGGCAGGCTCTCGCTCTGCACCGACTCAACCCGGGAAGCGCTGTCAACGACCGGACCCCAGGAGCAGCAAGCGGTAGATTCTCCGTGAAGAGATGGAAACAGGAGTTAGACACGGGAATAGCAAAAGAGCCTCACAGGAATGACTGAGTGACACTGCGAGACAATTCCTCCTCTCCAACACAATGACTCCGCTAGGGCACTAAACAAGAGTCCATTTTAAATAACCATGGAATGTGGGAAACCCGTGCCAGTCACGATTAACCGACCAGATTAATCAGAAAGTAAAGGGCTGAATGGCTCTCGTTACGACAACAATGAGCAAATACAGTTCCTCCAGAAACTTAGAAGCCCAACACTCCACAGTAAGCTGGAGGGGCCCACAGGCACGTGAAACAGGAGATGCAAGTGCTACACACACACACACTCACATACACACTGACACACACGCACACACACTCACATACACACTGACACACACGCACACATACAGAATTCGGGATCGAACCTGGCTCTCTGCAGCTTGGTGTGGTGACAGTGGATCTACCACTGTGCCCACTCTGGTCATCTCTGTGTATCACTGGTAACGTACCTGGCTGCCTCCTCGTCAGCAACCTGACTCTGGTACTCCAGTAACTCGATGATGATGCTCTGGTCCGTACTGTTGTGCACAAACACCTCCTGGTTGTCCGGGACATCCCGGATATCACTGCAAGGCAGGAACAGAGGGTTTCTGGTCAAGATGCGGTCTCCATTGGGTTAGTTTTTTTTAGTTATTTGTAGACTGATAGTGGACTTCAGGAAGTGGAAAGCAAGGGAACATACACCGGTTATAGAGGGGTCAGGGTGATTAATTTCAAATTCCTGGGGTCTATACCTCTGAGGATCTATCCTGGGCCCAACATATCAATGCAGTTACAAAGGAGGCACGACAGCTGCTCTATTTCATTTGGAGTTTGAGGGGATTTGCTATGTCAGCAAAGACATTCGTATATTTCCACAGACATACAGTGGAGAGCATTCCAACTGGCTGCATCACCGTCTGATATGGGTGGTGGGAGGTGTTGGCTACTGCACAGGATTGAAATAAGCTGCAGAGAGTTGTAAACTTAGTCAGCTCCATCATGGGCACTACCCTCCCCAGCATGCAGGATATCTTCAAGAAGCGATGCCTCATAAAGGCAGCTTTCTTCATTAAGGACCCCTATCACCCAGGTTATGCCCTCTTCTCATAGCCACCATCAGGTAGGAGGTACAGGAGCCTGAAGACACACACTCAGTAATTCAGGAACAGCTTCATCCCCTCTGCTATCTGATTCCTGAATGGACATCAAACCCATGAACACAACCTCACTACTTTTTTTCCCTTTTGCACTATTTATTTAACTTTTAAAATATTATGCATCCTTTTTACTATAATGCACAGTTTTTATTATCATGTATTGCATATTGTAGTGCTGCTGCAAAACAACAAATTTCATGACATATGCCGGTGATATTAAGCCTGACTCTGATTTTGGAGGCGTATCGAAGGCTGATGGTTGATTGGAAGTCTGGGAGTTGAGACCCATTTGCCAAAGCCCTGGCTCTGGGAGTCTGAGTCCACTGGAGTTGGAGGCCTGGAGGGAGCAAAGGGGAGGGGGTGGCTTTCCTGTTGTTACTGCTTGTGTTGTTCGACTGAACACTGTGGGTCAGCAATGTGTTGTCACACTTGTGAGCTGTCCCCACCACATCCTCAGGCTGTGTTGGTTGTTAATAGAAACAACACATCTCACCTGTTTCAGTGCAGACGGGATAAATAAATGGGAGTGAAAATGGAAACCGGAATCCCAGTGGTGATTCTAACACTGCCTTTTATAGAAACCAATTTCAGCGTTTAGACACAACGAAATGAAGTCACTGTTAAAGCCAGCATCTACGGCCTGTCTCCAGCTGCCATTTGGCCCATCGCTGACATCCTAGATTTTTGAATTGCTGCAGGCCTGGGTTTATTGTCCCTGACATAAGCCATGAAACTTCTTGTTTTGTGGCAGCAGTACAGTGTCGGCATAAGAATGACTGAAGGGAAGGAGGGAAAGAGGGGGGAGGGGGAGGAGAGAGGGGGAGAAGGGGGGGAGAAGGGGGAGGAGAAGGGGGGAGGAGGGGGAGGAGGAGGGGGAGGAGGGGGAGGAGGGGGGAGGAGGAGGGGGAGGAGAGGGGGAGGAGAGGGGGGAGGGGGGGAGAGGGGGGAGGAGAGGGGGAGGAGAGGGGGAGGAGAGGGGGGAGGAGAGGGGGGAGGAGAGGGGGAGGAGAGGGGGGAGGAGAGGGGGGAGGAGAGGGGGGAGGAGAGGGGGGAGGAGAGGGGGGAGGAGAGGGGGAGGAGGGGGGGAGAGGGGGAGGAGGAGAGGGGGAGGAGAGGGGGAGGAGAGGGGGAGGAGAGGGGGGAGGAGAGGGGGGAGGAGAGGGGGGAGGAGAGGGGGGAGGAGAGGGGGGAGGAGAGGGGGAGGAGAGGGGGGAGGAGAGGGGGGAGGAGGGGGGGAGAGGGGGAGGAGGGAGGGGGAGTGAGAAGGGAGGGAGAGAGGGAGGGAGAGAGGAGGGAAGGAAAGGGGGAGAGAGGCAAAAACACGTAAAAATCAAATCATGCAAACAGCAAAATAAATGAGTGAAAAACACAGAATATAAAACACAAAATTGAAAAGAGCCCAAGCATATTCAGTTCAGTTCAGTGTTCATTATCTGCAGGCCACTCCGATTCAAAATTGCCCAAAAAACAGCCAGCACAGTCATGATTACTTGGTTAAGGCCGTATTTCCCAACCATTTTTTAGCCCAACTAAAGCATTTTCATACCTGCCAATGCCCCTCTTAGGGACAATATATTTTCCAGCATCCGCATAGTGTAAAGACATGTCTACCATATGCTGACATGAGAAAAATTATAGAACATAGAAACTTAGAAATCCATAACACATTACAGGCTCTTTGGCCCACAATGTTCTGCCGACCATGTAACCTATTCTACAGACTGTCTAGAATTTCCCTAGCGCATAGACCTCTATTTTTCTAAGCTCCATGTACCTATCTCAGAGGCTCTTAAAAGACCCTATTGTATCCGCCTCCACCACTCACTGGCCACCACTCTCTGTGTGAAAAACTTACCCTTGACATTCCCATGGTACCTATTTCCCAGCACCTTAAAACTATGCCCCCTCGTGTTAGCCATTTCAGCCAGTCCTGGTTAGAAGCCCCCGGCTATCCACACGATCAATGCCCCTCATCATCTTATCCACCTCTATCAGGCCACCTCTCATCCTCTATCACTCCAAGAACAAAAGGCCAAGTACACTCAATCTATTCTCGTACAGTAGGCCCTCCAATCCAGGCAACATCCTTGTAAATCTCCACTGCACTCTGTCTATAGTATCCACGTTCTTCCTGCAGTGAGGTGACCAGAACTGAACACAGTTATCCAAGTGGGGTCTGACCAAGGTCTTGTATAGCTGCTTTAAATTTTTATTTGTCTTTAAACCTAGCTTATACAGGACCTGTGTGCTGTACAGCAGCTTCATTATCAATGTGATCCTTGAGCTTGATGGCTTTTAGCAAGAGTTGAAATATCTGGTTCAACTTGTGACAGCAAAAGCCTTAAGTCCCCACACGTAACAATGTCCAAGCAGTTTCTGATTTTTGTGAGTTTGTGCTTCACTACACTGAAGCTTCTTTCAACAAGGTAGGAGAATGGAAATGCAATGAAGAGTCTTCTCCAAAGAACAGGAAGCTTTGTATGATAGTGTAGTCACATCCAACATATGCCATCAGTTTTGAAAAGCGTCTTTGTCTCCTCATCATTCAAAATTTTAGTGATTTCTTCTTGCAAGCTCTGTTCCTGTTTTTCCACCTTGCACAGAAAGGGTTAATTACCCTGACTGGAATTTCCAGATCGTTTAAATTCTTTTTTCAATTCTGAAAATCCTTCTTCAGTGACTGAAGGTCTAAACAGTACTCTTGCAGATCACCATACTTTCCATGCAGGGAAACTGTGAAAACATTCTTCTCCCAATGTTTTGCTGATTTATTTCCAATTTTCCGATAAAAGTGGACAGACACTGCACTTTTTGCCTGGATTAAATTGAAATTCTCACCTTGCAGTTTCATATTTAGAATGTTCATTTTGAAATACAAATAGGCTAGGTATGCCACATCTCCACATAGAAATTCCATCTTGTTTCCCAAGCTCTTGTCGACTTTGAGCAATAATTCAACCAGTGTCAAAAAGATCAAAGGAACACTTTAAGCAGCAGCCTTTTGATAGCTAACACACTTCAGTGTGAAGAAACAAGAGTTCAAACACTTCATCATTATCTTGGCATAACTGGTGAAATATTCTGCTATTTAATGGACGAGCTTTAATTTTGTTGATAGCAGATATTAGCTTGCAAAAATTCGCTGGCTGAAGTTTTTGGCGGTAAGATGTTGATGATGAATTACATGTGGATTGCAAACAGACTTGGAATTTCTCTTTTCATAAATGCCACTAAACCAGCATGGTGACCTGTTGCACAATAAATTAAGTTCCTTTTATCCTCAATATATATTTTGAACTCATCATAGATTGATTCTCCATTGATAATTGTTATTAACTTTTTACAAAAGAAAACCTCTTCATAAACTTTTCCTTTTTTAATAAATCATACATATGCCATGAGCAATGCCTCGTTGTCTCGCACAGTTGACTCATCCAGTTGTATCCTGTTCTGTTTTTTGTAGCTCTGTGCATAGTTGACACTCAGTGTCTTCACTCATTTCATCAATATGATGAGCTACAGTTATTACTCAGAGGAAATGATTTTAAAATACGTATCCATTTTGAGAACAGTGTTGAGCATTCTGATACAGCAGGCATTATTGAATTTTCACCAATTGGATGAGATTTTCTATGCTTTGCCATCATTTTGGAAATGTTATAAGAACCAATGAGACCACTACCAAGGTAATTTTTAGTTTTCCTGGCAAATGACTCCAGTGTGCAACACTTTTCAAATGTTTCTTTCATCTTCTGGAACTTAAATACCACAAGTAGCCTTTTCAGGGTGTCTTTTACAGAAGTGTTCCTGAAGCCTTGATGGTTTCATGGCTTCATTATTCAGTACACTACAGTATTACAAATAAGACGCATGGGTCGTCACTGATCTGATGGGAATGGAATAAAAGCATATTCCAGGTATGTAACATTGTATTGACACACTTTCTGCAGTTTCTGCTTTTTAGCAGGATTAGAGTTCCAGGCTTCACCACCTTCAGACTCATAAAGGTATTTATTTGTATATGTATTTATCCATCAATAACGGGGCTAAATTAAAATAAAAAATTAACACAGAATGGGAATGCCTATCAGACGTTGACAACAGCAGTGAGTTGACACAGTCGGCTCAGATCTTGTGCCTAAAGTTAGGGTGGCACTTACCGCCCCCGATTACTTCCATTTCCCCTAACGCCTCCTTAGGACATGTAACCACCCTCATTGGGAATGTCTTGGTTAAGGCAATGGATAGAAACCTATTGGCAACCTGCCCATTTTCCACATCCTCCCTCCCCCCAAGGTTGCCCACTCTTTATTCCATGGTTCACTGCCCTCTTCTATCAGAACGTCTCTTCAGCCCTTTGCCTTCCCACTTATCAAATTATTCCTTCTTCCCAAACTGCCCCACCTTACCCCCCTCACTTGCATTCACCACTCGTGCTCCTTCCCTCCCCCTTTACCCTTTTATTCAGGCTTCTGCCCTCTTTCTTTCCAGTCCTGATGAAGGGTTTCAATCCAAAACACCGATGGTTCTGTTCCCTCCGCAGATGCTCCCTGACCTGCTGAGTTCCTCCTGTAGTCTTTTTTTGTGTGTTGTTCCAGATTTCCAGCCTCTTCAGAGTGCCGAATGACTCCCCACCACCGCCCACCCCCCCCCCCCCCAGTCTTCATCTGCTTGTTATCTTTCACTGTCCCTGATCCACCAATCACCCACTGGCCCCTGTCACCCCTCTCTCCTCTCCTCTTTAAACTGACCACCTCTCCCCAGGTGGCAGGGTGGGGATACATCTCTACTGAAGGAGATGTAAGATGTTCCTTCTTTCCACTAGCCTATAGGTCACCCTCGAGCCAGGTGTAACACCTACTTAGTCCTCCCCAAACTCCACCCCACACCACCCTCCTAGCCGTTCAGGGTTACATGAAGCACTGGGAGCAGGTGGTGGATGGTTGTACGAGCAGCTGGTACAGATCACAAGTCCTGGTTATGTGACCACTAATGCTAGGTAGACAATCTCTGAAGGGTATTGGGGTCTCCCATCTTGTAAAGACACTGCCCAGAAGAAGGTAATGGCAAACCACTTCTGTAAAAACATTTGCCAAGGACAATCATGGTCATGGAAAGACAATAATCATCCACGTCATACGACACGAAACATAATGAACAAACTCCTCTCCACCCTCGGTCTTGATGCAGGGTCTCAACCCGAAACACCAAGCATTCCTTCCCCCCGCCACTCATGCACAGACGCTGCTTGATCTGCTCAGTCCCACCATCCTCCAAGAGGACCACAACCTTGTCATTGGATTTGAAAGCTTGCATGCCCCAATGACCCGGAGAGCGATGTTGGCTGGAGTCAGGGCTGTATGCTTTGGCTTTTGGTAGGGTCACCCATGCCAAACAGGTCAAAGGGTAGAGACTTGACTCAGAGTGGTCCACTGGTCCTCCGGGTTCAGGGTTTTAGCTCAGTGCTAACAGGCCTGACTAACAAAACAGAATTGTTATGGAAACAGCAATGAAGAATCTTTCTACATCTGAGTGTGACGGCATTCCTGAGTCTCCAACTGGGACTTGCATGACTGACAGTAGTGAAAACTGAGAGGAAGCTACTGACACGATGAAGGAAGTCCTGAACACCGCCAGAGATGGAGGACCTTCATTGCAGCCCTAAAGGACAGCAGCATAATGGGAAGTATGACAAAAGATTACCAAGGAGAGATGTTACCAAGGAACACAGGGATGAAGTTACAATGAGGATCAATCAGGATTTTACTAAATAGCTGGCTTGTGTGACGAAGTTTCCCCTAATTCATTTGTTATAGAGTATAGAGCATAAAGCACAGCTCCAATGTCATATTCAGATTTGCTGATGACACCACTGTTGTGGGTCGAATCAAAGCTGGTGACGAATCACCATAAAGCAGGGAGATTGAAAATCTGGCTGAACTATGCCATAACAACCACCTCTCACTCAATGTCAGCAAGACCAAGGAGATTATTATTGATTTCAGGAGGAGAAAACCAAAAGTCCATGAGCCAATCCTCATTGGGGAATCAGAGGTGATGAGGGTCAGCAACTTTAAATTCTTCTGTGTTATCATTTCAGAGGGCCTGTCTTGGGTCCGGGACGTAAGTGCAATTATGAAGAAAGCACAGCTGTCATAAGTAAAACTTCCTTAGGAGCTTTGAAGATTCAGCTTGACATCTAAAGCTCTGACAAATTTCTATAGATGTGTAGTGGAGAGTACATTGACTGATTGCATCACAGCCTGGTATGGAAATACCAATGCCTTTGAACGGGAAAGACTACAAGTAGTAGTGGATATAGTCCAGTCCATCATGGGTAAAGCCCTCCCCGCCAGTGAGCACATCTACATGAAGTGTTGTTGCAGGAAAGCAGCATCCATCAAGAACCGCCACCACCTAGGCCATGCTCTCTTCTCACTGATGCCATCAGGAAGAAGAATTAGGAGCCTCAGGACCCACACCACCAGGTTCAGGAAGTTACTACCCCTCAACCATCAGGCTCTTGAACCAAACTTCACTCACCCTATCACTGAACTCTGCCCACAATCTATGGACTTGTTTTCAAGGACTCTCCATCTCAGTTTCTTGATATTAATTGTTTATTTATTTATTATTATTTCTTTTGTATTTTGTGCTTGTTCTCTGTATATTGGTTGTTTGTCCATCCTGGTGGGTTCTGATCTATCATGTTTATTGGATTTACTGCATATGCCTGCAAGAGGTGGCATGTATGTACTTTGAAAATAAATTTACTTTGAACTTTCCTGCAGGTAGATGACCAGAAATGCACACAATACTCCATACTGGATATCTTATACAAGTTCAACAGAAAATCCAACCCCCTGTACTCAGCGCTGTGGTTTATGAAGGCCAACGTACCAAAAGTTCTCTTCATGAGCCTATCTGCCTGTTACATTGGACTTACCTGACATCTGTGAAATGAGGGGGGAGAACAATGGAGAACGAGCCCCCAAAAAGTGGTCGAGCATCGGTTCCGTTAGTCGCCATCTCCTGAAATGAGAGAGTTCCATACTTCACATTAAAGGGTTCCTCAGCATCCTGCTGAAATACATGGAACACAATGCGGGACAACACCAGCCTTTCGGACGACAATGTACATGCCAAACTTGGTGCCGAACCTAACTAAACCTCTTGCGCATTATCCATATCTATTTCATGCCTGTTCACATGCCTTGACCTTTTCAGGCCTTGTAAATGTCATTGACTTCCACCACTAACTCTGACAGGTCAGTCCAAGCATCCACCACACTGTCTAAAAAACTTACCCTGCATACCCCCTTTAAATTTCCCCCTCAAATTAAATGCAGGCTCTCTTGTATTTCACATTTCTATTTCGGTAAAATGACCCTGACCCCATTTGTGCCTCTCAAAAGCTTTATAAGCTTCTGTTAGGTCTCTCCTCATTCTCGGCCGCTCCAGAGAAAACAACCCAAGTTTGTCCAATCTCTCCTTACAGCTGATACCCTCCAATACAGGCAGCATCAGAATCTGAATCAGGTTTAAAATCTCCAGCATATAACTACAAGAAATTGTTTGTGAACCCTTTGCAATCTCCTGGTTTTCTGCATTAATTACTCATAAAATGTGGGCTGATCTTCATCCAAGTCACAATAATAGACAAACACAATCTGCCTAAACTAGTAACACACAAACAACTGTATCCTTCTCATCAACACTGAGTACACCATTTAAACAATCACAGTCCAGGCTCAAAAACAGTATGCGAACCTCTGGGGTAATGCCTTCCACAAAAGATATTGTGGTCAGGAGTACCAATCAATGAATGGTGAAGGAAGAGAAAAAGCACCCAAGGGTAACAAGAAAAGATCTTCAGAAATCCCTAGAAATTGCCAAAGTCTCTGTTTTTGCATCCACTATAAGAAAAACACTGAACAAGAATGGTGTTCATGGAAGGACACCACGAAGGAAACCATTGCTCTTCAAGAAAAACATTGTCACATACCTTAAGTTTGCAAAGACCACCTGGATGTTCCACAATGTTTCTGGGACAATATTCTGTGGCAGATGTGACCAGAGTTGAACTTTTTGGCAGAAATGCACTTTGCTACGTTTGGAGGAAAATGGGCACTGCACACCAACACCAAAACCTCATCCTAACTGAGAAGCATGGTGGAAGCAGCATCACGGTTTGGGCTGCTTTGCTGCCTCAGGGCCTGGACAGCTTGCAATCGCTGAGGGAACAATGAATTCAAAATTGTATCAAGACATTCAACAGGAGAACGTTAGGGTAGAGGTCCATCACCCAAAGCTTAATAGAAGTTGGATGATGCACCAAGACCATGATTTGAAAAACAAGAGTAAATCGACGACAGAATGGTTTAAAAAGGTTAGGGTAGCCGACAGCCTCATACCCTGGTGAAATAGGGACATGCCTGTGAAGGCAGGCGAAGTCAGCTCCGGTGGACTGGGCGAATGAGATCAACTGTGAGATCCAATGGCCAGAAAGGCAGTTCTGCAATGTTCTGTGGAGAGTGAAGGATAAAACAAGGCAGATAAGTTGGCATGGTCATCCACTGCAACCAAGGAAGACCCCAGTTGTGGTGACTACTCATACCACTAGACCCAGACTTCCGAGGTTGAGAGAGTGGAATTGCTCCAGTGCAATGGCTTTTCCACTTTAACTCTCCCACACAGGTTTGCTGTCATCGTTGGCGATGATGGACAGCCACTATGGTATGTCACTAAAAACACTCACAAATTTCTACAGGTGTAGCCCAGCTGCATCACTGTCAAGTGCGGAGAGGCACAGGATCGTGAAAAGTTGCAGACAGTTGTAAACTTAGTCAGCTCAATCATGGACACTGGCCTCCTCAGCTTCCTGGACATCTTCAAGGACCTATACCACAAAAGGGCCCCCATCACCCAAGTCTTAGGCACATTTTAGTTGGTGAGACCTCAAAGTCATAAATCAAAAGGTTGAGTGTAGTGCAACTAGTGTCCTGAGATGTACAGTATATATTTCAATGCAAGACGTATTGTAGGAAAGGCGGATAAGCTTAGAGCATGAATCAACACCTGGAATTATGTCATTGTAGCCATTAATGAGATGGTTGCAGGAGGGGCAGGACAGGCAGCTTAACATTCCATGGTTCCATTGTTTTAGATGCGACAGAGCAGGACTTATTAAAGGAGGAGGGGTGGCATTACTAGTCAGGGAAAATGTCATGGCAGTGCTCAGTCAAGAGAGACTGGAGAGCTCGTCTAGTGAGGCATTGTGGATGGAATTGAGGAATAGGGAGAGTTCCGGTGATGTCATCGTCGAGAATGGCAGCTTAAGTCATTAGCTCCTCCAGAAAAACGAGTATTAAGCGCCATTAACCTATCAAATATAGTATTTTTCAGAAAATATTTGAACTGAAAAGAGGGGTAAGAATGGGGAAAAGGAATGGAAATTAAAAAAGCGAGACTGCGGAGCATGCGGCTGAGAGAAGTGCAGCGAGAGGCTCTCCTACCCGACCACGTGCTAGTGAGGCAGACACTGGGCCTTGTTCAGGCGAAGTGGCGAATATGATCAAAATCCTGAAAGAGATAAGGGAGTTCCAGAAAGAAATAAAGCAGCAGCTACATGATATTAAGTCAGAGCTCGCCAACGTCAATCAAAAAATAGCAGCGGCAGAGACTTGAATTGAGAAGGTGGAAGATCTCATTCAAAACGTGGAATAGATACTGAGTAAGACAATAAAAAAATTAAATCACCAAGAAGGTAAACTGCTTGACCTGGAGGGAAGATCACGGCAGAAAAATATCAGAACATACAACGTTCCCGAAGGAGCGGAGGGCTTGTCTATGACGGAGTTTGTTGGAAAGTTGCTGCGGGACGCGCTGGAGCTTCCCTTGACTATGGAGCTGGAAATCGAAAGAACGCATTGCACATTAGTCCCGAAGTCTGCCCAAGATAAGCCACGCTCAATAATAATTAAATTCCTTCGGTACAGTACCAAGGCGGAGATTCTATGAAGGGCCTGGGGTAAGAAGAGGGTGTTTTTAGGCGATAAATTAATATATTTCGACCAAGATTACCCCCCTCGCAGTCCTGCAGAAACGCAAAGAATACACTGAACTAAAGCAAGTACTAATGCAAAAGAGGATTAGATTTCAAACTCCGTACCCTGCTAAACTTCAAGTGTTTTATGACAACTGGACGTGGTTGTACCAGACAGTGGAAAACGCAACTACAGGCATGAAGGCCAGAGGGTTGCTCGTCGGTGTGGTCAAACTGAGGGAAAGCCTGGCAGAGGAATTATCCTGCTCCGCTTGGGAAATAGTGCGAGAATCGAGAAGACAGGAGACGGGAGGAGGCTGAGAGAAGTATATCAGGAAGAGACCCCTTCAGAAGAGCCATAAGGTCTGGCTAACTTTAAAAATGTTGAGAAACTAAATGGAAGCAAAAGTAGATGGTGATATTCCTATCTCGAAAAATACTTATTATAATGTGGATTTTATATTACTTAGTTGTTATTCTTTATTCGCTCACTTACTCCTTTTTCCCAACCAAAATGTGAATATATATATATATATGTGTGTGTGTGTGTGTGTGTGTGTGTGCGCACATATATGTGTATGTATGTAATATATGTGTGTGCGTGTGTGTGTGTATACACCCACACACACACACACACACACACACATATACACACACACAAACCCCATTTCCAGAAAAGTTGGGATATTTTCCAAAATGCAATAAAAACAAAAATCTGTGATATGTTAATTCATGTGAACCTTTATTTAACTAACAAAAGTACAAAGAAAAGATTTTCAATAGTTTTACTGACTAACTTAATTGTATTTTGTAAATATACAGAAATTTAGAATTTGATGGCTGCAACACACTCAACAAAAGTTGGGACAGAGTTAAAATAAGATTGAAAAGTGCACAGAATATTCAAGTAACACCGGTTTGGAAGACTCCACATTAAGCAGGCTAATTGGTAGCAGGTGAGGTATTATGACTGGGTATAAAAGTAGCGTCCATCAAAGGCACAGTCTTTGCAAGCAAGGATGGGTCCTGGCTCACCCCTTTGTGCCAAAATTCATGAGAGAATTGTTAGTTCAAAAGGAACATTTAGGAGAATTTAGGTCTTTCACTATCTACAGTACATAATATTGTGAAAAGATTCAGAGAATTCAGAGACGTCTCAGTGCGTAAAGGGCAAGGTCAGAAACCACTGTTGAATGCGCGTGATCTTCGAGCCCTCAGATGGCACTGCCTAAGAAACCGTCATGCTACTGTGACAATTATAGCCACCTGAGCTCGGGAGTACTTCGTAAAACCATTGTCACTTAACACAGTCCGTCGTTGCATCCATTAATACAACTTGAAACTGTATTACACAAGGAGGAAGCCATACATCAACTCTATGCAGAAACGCCGGCGAGTTCTCTGGGCCCTAGCTCGTCTCAGGGGAAATTAAAAGAATTAGGAATGAAATTAATTGTTTGGCTACACAAGTAATCAGGAAAAATGTAATGTTTCTGAAACAGAGACATTATGAAAATGGATCAAAATCTATGAAAATACTGGCGTGGAAACTCTAAAAAAATAACAGAAAATACAATTCATAAAATTAGGGATCCAAGAACAAAAATTATAAAAAATAAGCTAAGTGAAATTCAAGAAGCTTTTGAAGTGTTTTACAAAACTCTGTATTCCAAAGTTCCGGGGGAAGCACAACCCAAACTGACACCTTCTTGAATTCTCTAGAGTTACCCACTTTAAGTGAAGAACAAAATAGAACGACGACTGCTGGCATAACTGAAGTTGAATTAAAAGCTGCAATTAGTAGGCTTAAATTAAGCAAGTCACCAGGATCAGATGGGTATATGGCAGAGTGGTACAAAGAATTTAAAAATTAGTTAATTCCTGTTTTACTCCCCACACTGAACTGGGCTCTAAAAAAGGCACAAATGCCACCCAGTTGGAAGGAAATGATAATCACAGCTATACCGAAAGGAGGTAAGGATAAAATGGAATGTGGGTAATTTAGACCAATATCTGTTCTTAATGTAGATTATAGATTATTTACCTCTATCATGGCCAAACGATTAAAGGAGTTTTTACCCATACTGATACATAACGATCAGACAGGTTTTATACGACAACGCCAGACACAAGACAACATACGAAGGACAATTCACATTATGGATCATATACAAAAAATTAAAATCGAAGCAATAGTGATAAGCGTGGACGCTGAAAAGGCATCTGATTCAGTTAATTGGAATTTTCTTTACAGGGTTTTACATAGATTTGGTTTCCAAGACACAATTACTAAAACTATACAGACACTATATGACAATCCTACTGCTAGGATTAAAATCAATGGACATTTATCAAATAGTCTTACTCTAGAAAGGGGCACAAGACAGGGTTGTGCATGGTCACCGCTACTCTTCGCGTTATATCTGGAACCATTAGCTCAATACATCAGACAAAATGAAGATATCAGGGGAATTACTCTTAAAGGGACAGAGCATAAATTGGCTTGTTATGCGGATGACATTTTGATCTATCTATGGCAGCCAACATCCTCTTTACCTAAATTGATGCAATCCTTTGAACAATATGGTCAATTATCAGGATACAAGATCAACATAGATAAAACCCAATTACTTTCATATTACTATAGCCCACCAAGAGAAATTGAAAGTCAATACCCCTGGGCATGGCACACAGAGTCATTCAAATACTTGGGCATCATTATGCCAAAAGATTTGGCAAAATTATCAGAATGTAATTACCAGCCTTTATACAAAAAATTAAGGAAGATATGGCAAGATGTAACCTGATTCCTTTTTTCAGTCTCAGTTCAAGGATTGAATCTATTAAAATGAATATACTGCCCAGACTGTTATATCTCTTTCAGACCCTACCAATAGAGATTAATCAAAATCAATTCAATGAATGGAACAAGATGCTATCAAGGTATATTTGGCAGGGAAAAAGGCCTAGAGTTAGTCTCAAAACTTTGCAATTAGCAAAGGAAAAGGGGGGATGGGGCTTGCCTTCTCGTAGAGATTATTATTTTGCAGCACAGTTGAGAGCTGTGATATGTTGGTGCAACCCATCATATGACGCTCAATGGAAAAAAATTGAGGAGCGGGTACTTCCCATCCCCATACAAGCAATTTTGGCTGATAACAACCTGCAAAGGTACATAAATACTATTGATAACCCATGGGTGAAACTGACTCTTAAAATATGGAAAACTACTATAAAAGAATATAATCTAGAGCGAAATATTGCAATTCTTAAATAGTGTGCATATGACTCAGATTTTACACCAAATAAATTGGATACTAGATTTAAGGACTGGACAGCTAAAGGAATAACAGTTCTTTGCAACATCATGAAAGGAACACTGTTCAGTTTTGAAATGCTTAAAGAGAAACACTTATTAGAAAAACAAGATTTTTATCGGTAATTACAGATGCAACAGTGTTAATAAGATGCTTAAAAATGTAACCATGGCAAGTACATGCTTGATAGAGCTCTTTAGAAAAGCATATAATTCAGTTAACAGTAGTACAATCATTTCAAGCTAATATAAGGGGTTGTCAAATCTTAAAACACGTTCGACTTCATACATTAAACAAAATGGGAGAAGGAAGGAGGGATTATTGTATCTGAGGAAGAATGGACAATAATATGGAGGTATCAATGGAAGTGTACCAGTTCACAGAAATGGAGGGAGTTTGGATGGAAAAACTTGATATTTTATTACACGCTCTCAGAAATCCCATTATGATAGTAACCTCCCTGTTTGCTGGAAAAATTGCAGAAATCAAAATGCAAATCATTATCATATTTTTTTGGGACTGCCCTGTTATCAAAAACTATTGGAGGGGGATACACAAGACATCTTTACATGTGAAATACCCTTAGAAAGTAAGCCCATATATTTTGTATATATACGTCAAGAGTGGTTGAAAAGAGATAAATATTTAATGAATATACCTTTGGTGGCTGGTAAAAAGACTTCTACTAGGAAATGGTTATCACAGGAGAGCCCAACTTTAAATACATGGATGGAAATTACAATGGACATTTACAAAATGGAGAAGATAACAGCATCTGTTAATCATAAGCTGGAACAATTTGATTCATACTGGGAAAAATGGTTTAACTTCATAATGCCTCATAGGCCTGATTTTATTCTCACAAATCAATGAATATGTTGTAAAAAAAATCACTCCCTACTTGTATATAGTTTTTTCCTTTTGCTTGTTTTTTCTTTCCACTCTTTTCTAAGTGTATACCTCAGATAAATACTTTGTGGAGATTTGTGATCTATATGATTATAATATATGTACAATGTCTAAAATACATCTTATGGAAATGTTTGTTTGATGATGAACTTCAATAAAAAATAAGTTACAAAAAAAAGGGAAATGAGGAATAAGAAAGGTACGACCATGTTAATGAGGCTACAATACAGACCACCCTCTGGTCCGAGGGATTTTGAGGAATAAATTAGTAGAGAGAGCACAGACAGTTGCAAGAAACATAAGGTTGTTACGGTAGGTGGTTTTAACTTTCCATATATTGACTAGATCTCTCATACTGTAAAAGGACTTGATGGGATAGTTTGTCAAATGTGTTCAGGAAAGTTTCCTGTATCGATACATAGAAGTCCCAACCAAAGAGTGTGCGATACTGGAGCTGCTGTTAAGGAATGAGACAGGACAAGTGACAGAAGTTGGTGTCGGGGAAAACTTTGCAATCAGTGACCACAATGACATTAGTTTCAAAGTAAATATGCAAAAAGATAGGCCCTGTCCAGGGGTTGAGATTCTAAACTGCAGAAAGGCCAATTTTCATCGCATCAGAAATGATCTGGCCAATGTGGACTGGGACAGGGTGTTTTCTGGCAAAAGTGTACGCACTTGGTAAGTGGAAGACCTTCAAAAGTGAAATTTTAAGAGTTAAAGGTGAAATGAGAGGAAACTTCATTCAGATGGTGGTGAAAGTAGAACAAGCTGCAAGCACAAGTGGTACGTGCGAGGTCAATTTCAATGTTTAAAAGAAATTTGGATAGGTACATGGATGGTCGGGGTATGGAGGGCTATGGTCCCGGTGCAGGTTGATGGGAGTAGGCCGTTTAAACTGTATGACATGGACTAGATGGGCCGAGGGGCCTGCTTCTATTCTGTACCTTTCTATGACTTTATGGATGACAAAAGGGGAAGGGAAAGGGGAGGGAGCGGGAGGCAGCAGAGTGACATTCTGTAATGATCAATAAACCAAATGTTTGGAATCAAATTATCTTCCCTAGCGTCTCAGGGCTGGGTGTGTCTGTATCCGTGCCACCCTCCCCCCACCCAGCACTGACACCCCTCCCGTGGTGCTCCACCCTCCCCATTCCCAACTTCCTTTGCTCCCACCAGATTTACAAATTCACTCTCCGTTTGATAAATACAGTAACGTGCAAAAGTCTTAGGCAGCTTCACCATACATAATAGTAGTGTACATTTCTTACTGTAATTTATTGCTTTTTTATTAGTATGTTTGCAATGTACTGCTACGGCAAAACAGCAAATTTTATGACATACTAGTGATACTAAACCTAATTCTGGAAAATGATGCTGGAGAGGTGGTAATGGGGACAAAAAAAATGGGAAACAAACTGAATAAGTATTTTGCATCAGTCTTCACTGTGGAAGACACTGCAGTATGCCAGAAATTCAAGAGTGTCAGAGGCAGAAGTGAGTGCAGTTGCTATTACTAAGGAGCAGGTGCTCGGGAAGCTGAAAGTTCTGAAAGTAATTAAGTCACCTGGGCCAGATGGTATATACCACAGAGTTCTGAAACAGGTACCTAAAGAGATTGTGGAGGCATTAGTAATGAGTCTGGAACGGTTCTGGAGGACTGGAAAATTGCAAATGTCAGTCCATTCTTCAGGAAGGGAGGGAGGCAAAAGAAAGGAAACTGTAGGCCAGTTTGCCTGACCTCAGTGGTTGGGAAGATCCTGCAGTCCATTAATAAAGATGAGATCTCAGGGTGCTTGGAGGCACCTGATAAAATAGGCTGAAGTCAACATGGTTTCCTTAAGGGAAAATCTTGCCTGAAATTCTTTGAAGAAATACAAATCTCTTCTTGTAGAGATTTACAAGGATGTTGCCTGGATTAGAGAGCATACCTTATGAGAATGGGTTGAGTGAACTTGGCCTTTTCTCCTTGGAGCAACAGAGGTTGAAAGGTGACCTGATAGAGGTGTATAAGATGATGAGAGGCATTGATCATGTGGAGAGTCAGAGGCTTTTTCCCCAGGGCTGAAATGGCTAATGTGAGAGGGCATAGTTTTAACGTGCTTGGAAGTAGGTACAAGGTCAGAGGTTAATTTTTTTTTAAAACAGAGTGGTAGGCCTGTGGAATGCACTGCCTGCAAGTGGTAGAAGTGGATAAAATAGGGTCTTTTAAGGGACCCTTAGGTATGTGGAGCTTAGAAAAATAGAGGGCTATGCAGTAGGGAAATTTGAGGCAGCTTCTTGAGTAGGTTACATGGTCGGCACAACATTGTGGGCCAAAGGGCCTGTAATGTGCTGTAGATTTTCTATGATGATTCTAAATAACCAGCAGGATAGACAAAAGAGAATCATTGGACGTTGTGTACTTGGATTTTGACAAGCTACGAACCCATGGTATTACAAGAAAGATACTGGCATGGCCAGAAGATTGGCTGACTGACAGGAGGCAAAGAGTGAGGATAACAAGAGCTTTTTCTGGTTGGCTGCTAGTGACTAGTGGTGTTCCACAGGGGTTTGGTGTTTTCACGCAATATGTCAACGTTCGAAGGATTGAATCGTTCGCCTTTCTGGCTAAGTTTGCAAATGATACAACAATGGGTGGAGAGGCAAGTCATGTTGAAGAAGCAGGGAGTCTGCAGGAGAACTTTAAGACAGATTAGGAGAATAGGCAAAGAACCGGCAAATGGAATACAGTGATGGGAAGTGTATGGCCATGCACTTTGGTAGGAATAAAGGTGCAACTATCTTTTTTTACATGGTAAGCCAATTCAGAAACCAGAGGTGCAAAAGGATTTGGAAGTCCTCAAACAAGAGAAAATCCACAAATGTTGGAAATCCAAACAACATGCACAAAATGCTCCCCCACACCCATTTTCTGCTTTTGTAGGGATCACTCCCTAAGTGGCTCCCTCAACTATTTTGTCCCTACCCACTTAACCTTGCAAGCGGAACCTGCCCTTACACCTCCTCCCTACCAGTCAAGGTCCCAAACAGTCCTTCCAAGTGAGGCGACACTTCACCTGTGTCTGTTGAGGTCACTGAGGGGGCACATACCCCACATGCCCCTCAGTGGAGAAGTGGAATTACCGGGACTGCACACGACTAACTCTACCTCTCATGAAGGACCACGTTCCTCTGGTTCTGCCCCTCACTGGCTCCACTGGCATTTCTCCCTCTGCAGCACATGTTGATAAGGGGAAGCCTCTCTGGGGTATCAGACTACCCTTGCACTGACCCCACCGGCTGCATCTCCCCGTTCGGATGCCCCCCGAGACGGGAAGGCGCCACGTGATCACATGTCACGTGTTCCTGTGTCTCCTCGTAGGAGCGGTTTCTTACGGGCTCACGTCCCGGTGAACGATGCTAGCGTGAGGATAGGCGGCGCGCCGTTACCTGACTGCTTGAAAGTCCCCGGCCTCCGTGGTAGCTCCGCGGCCCGCCGAGCCCTGCCGGAAGTAGCTGATTTTTTACCAGAAACTCACGAAACACAGATCGTTTCCCTCACCGGAAATGCCCGAATTCCCGGGCTGGTCTCCGTAAATACCCGAACCCCAAGATCTATCGCCGGAAAAATCCGAACCTCACGGCCGACATCATTCCCGATACCCGATCGGTCGCCGGAAATTTCCGAACCTCACGGACGATCTCCGATCATTCCCGATCCCCGATCAGTCTCCGAAAAAATCCGAACCACCCGGCTGGCCTCCGGAAATGCACGATCCTCCTTGCCCTCCTCTGTCGGTAGCCTCTGACGATCAATTAACAAATTCAGAGAGAAAAATGCCCGCTTTACGAGCATAGGACCCCTCCGAGTTCCTTAGAGGCTCTGAACCAGGGTCACGTCTCGGCTGTCCATCCGGCATGGCGTGGCTACGATGACAGAGGATTCATCGAGAACATTCATCAATGTGGGCTCCAGGTCCAATGCCAATGCTAGAGATCTGTGTCCTAATAATTGGAAAGATAGAAAAATATAGCACAGGAACAGACCTTTTGGCCCACAATGTTGTGCCAAACCAGCTAAAAGGTAAATCAACACCCTCCTACCTACACAATGTATCCCTCCATCTTCCTTACATCCATGTGCCTATCCAAATGTCTCTTAATAACCTTAACTGCCATACCAGGCAGTGCATTCCACTCTCTGAGAAAAGTACTTACCCCTCACATCCCCTTTGAACCTACCCCCTCTCACCTTCAATGCATGCCCTCTGGTATTAGACATTTCAACCCTGGGAAACAGATACTCTCTGTCCACTCAACCTACTCTTCTCATAATCTTACAAACCTCTGTCAGATCTCCCCTCAACCTCTGGCACTCCAGAGAAAACAACCCAAGTTTGTCCAGCCTCTTGTGATAGCAGATGCCCTCTAAACCAGGCAGCATCCTGGTAAACCTCTTCTGCACGCAACGTCCCTCCTATAGTGGGGCGACCAGAACTGTACACAATACTCCATTTGTGCCCTAACTAGAGTTTTCTACAGTTGCAACTTAACGTTTGACTTTTGAACTCAATGCCTCAATTAATAAAAGCAAGCATTCCATAAGCCTTCTTAACCACCTTATTGATCTGTGTAACCACTTTCAAGGAGCTGTGAACTTGGACCCAAGATTTACTCTGAACTTTGACATTGCTGAGGAGAAAATGGTTCAAGTGATGAACTTGTGTACGAAGTTAGCCTAAAGGGCATTCATCTCATAGAGTCAAGTTGGTCAAAGAGTTTTGGTTATTTATTTATAGAGTAGCATATACCAAAAGTGACATATAAACTGGAATCTAGTCAAGGATTTGGAAGCAATGTTTGCAATTGCAGGATGGAATTAATCAGTTTATTTATTAACAGTCTGGTTTCAGGAATGGGTTGCAGGCTGGTCTAATTATTCTTGAATTTGAGCCCATTTTCCTCCCACTGTACTTAAATAAGGAACTCCAGGAATTCTGCAAAGAAATGTTCCAATGAGTTCGAGCATGGGAAAATCTTTGGAGAGACTGTTCGGTGGAGTTTCCGAAAAGTGAAGCTTGTATTCCTGGACCCAGCTTTTGAGGTATACATTGGAACCGAATGTTCCAGAAGGTGCAGGGGCGGACCATTGATGTGGGTCCCCCTGCAGTCTGAAGACATGCTGCTTGGTTGGTTCATTGGTCATTGTAATTTGTCCTGTGGTCGGGCTCGGGTTAAATCGGGGGGATTGCTGGGCAGCACGGCTCAAAGGGCCAGAAGGGCCTGTTCCACACTGTATCTCAATAAATAAATTAAAAAAAAATAAAGCAGCAGTTAATCTTGAACTTGTGAAAGTTAAAGTAGATCTATTTTTAAAGTAAGTGTACACTCGGTGGCCTTCTGCTGCTGTAGTCCATCCACCAAGGCTCAACCCGTTGTACATTCAGAGATGCTCTTCTGCACACACTGTTGTAACGTGTGGTTATGTGAGTTATTGTCACCTTCCTGTCAGCTTTAACCACTCTGGCCATTCTCCTCTGTCCTCTCTCTTTAACAAGGAGTTTTCACCCACAGAATTAGCCTCTCACTGGATTGTTTTCCTTTGCACCAATCTCTAGGGATTATGTGTGTGAAAATCCCAGGAGATCAGCAGTTTCTGAGATAACCAAACCACCCCGTCTGGCACCAGCAATCATTCCATGGCCAATGTCCCCTCAGATCACATTTCTTTCTCATTCTGATGTTTGGTCTGAACAACAGCTGAACCTCTTGACCATGTCTGCCTGTCTTTATGCATTGAGTTGCCGCCACATGATTGGCTGATGAGATATTTGCAATAACAAGCAGGTGTACCTGATCAAAGTTCAAAGTAAATTTATTATCAAAGTACACATGTCACCATATACAGCCCTGAAATTCATTTTCCTGTGGGAATACTCAGCAAATCTATAGAACAGTAACTATAACAGGATCAATGAAAGATCAACCAGAGTGCTAAAGACAACAAACAGTGCAAATGCAAATATAAATAAACAGCAGTAAATATCGAGAACATGAGATAAAGAGTCCTTAAAATGAGATAATTGGTTGTGGGAACATCTCAATATATCAGAAATGAGAAAATCTGCAGATGCTGGAAATCCAAGTAACACACGCAAAATGCTGGAGGAACTCGGCAGGCCAGGCATTGCCTACTTCCATAGAGGCTGCCTGGCTTGCTGAGTTCCTCCAGCATTTTGCGTGTGTTATCTCTGTAGATGGGTTTTGTCAGCCTCTTTTATTCAGAAGCCTGGTGGTTGAGGGGTAGTAACTGTTCTTGAACCTGGCAGTGCAAGTCCTGAGGCTCTTGTCCCTTCTACCTGATAGCAGCAGTGAGAAGAGAGCATGGCCTGGGTGGTGAGAATGTCCGATAACAGATGCTGCTTTCCTATATCAGCATTTCATGTAGATGTGGTGAGGAGGGCTTTACCTGTGATGTGCTGGGACGAATCTGCTACCTTTTGTAGGATTTTCTGTTCAAGGGCATTGGTGCTTCCATACCAGACTCTGCACTATATATCTATAGAAGTTTGTCAAAGTTTTTGATGACATGCCAAATCCCCACAACTCCTAAACTGCCGTGCTTATTTGCAATTACATTTATATGACAGGTCTAGGACAGGTGCTTTGATCTGATAAAGCAGCCACTGAGTATATCTGACTATATACTGTACAAACTTATGATTCAGGAAAATAAAGAGATAAAACAGGACTCATGAAAACTATATATAAACAAAGACTGACAAACAACCGAAATGAAAAAGAAGGTAAATTATGCAAATTAAAAGAAAAATTATCAATAGTGAGATCTTGAGTTGTAGAATCCTGGAAAGTGGGTGCACGGGTTGTGGAGACAGTTCAGAGTTTCTCATTGCACCTGTGCCACATGTGCGGATAATGATACACTTCCTGTTTGCACGCGGGGGCTACTAGTTGCAATGGGAGGTAGGAAAGGCTTGTCAAAATGTCAATCAGTCATTGGGGGGTTTCAATATGCAGACAGATTGGGAAAATCAATTTGGGCCCATTATCTAAGAAAGGATGTGCTGATATTGGAGAGGCTTCAAAGGAGGTTCATAAAAATGGTTCCGGGATTTAAAGGGTTATCGTCTGAGGATTGTTTAGTGGCTCTGGGCCTCTACTCACTAGAATCCAGAAGAATAAGGAGGGATCTCATTGAAAACTATTGAATGTTGAAAGACCTCAAAAGAGTGGATGTGGAGGGGATGCTTCCTATAATGGGCGAGTCTAAGACCAGAGGACACAGCCTCAGAATAGAGGGTCGTCCTTTCAGAACAGAACATATAAATTTCTTTAGCCAGGGAGCAGTGTATCTGTGGAATTCGTTGCCAGAGGCAGCTGTGGAGGCTGTCATTGGGTGTATTTAAGGCAGAAGTTGATAGTTTCTTGATTAGTCAGGGCATGACAGTCAGCTGTGGGAAATGAACCCATGTCTCTGGTGTCGAAAGCCGTCTGGCTAACCACTATGTTACCAAGAGATATCACAGATGCTGGAAATCTTGAGTAATAAACACACAAACTGGTGGAGGAACTCAGTGGGTCAGGCAGCATCTATATGAATGCTTTAGGCACATTGGCCTTCATAAATTAATGAATTGAGGTCAGGAGACGGGATGTTGAGTTTGTATAAGACATTGGTGAAGCCTAATTTGGAGCATCATGTGCCATTTTAGTCACCAACCTACAGGAGAGATGTAAATAAAGTTGAAAGAGTACAGAGAAAATTTACAAGGACGTTGGAGGGTCTGAGGTATGAGGAAAGATTGAAGAGGTTCGGAATTTATTCCTTGGAACATAGGAGAATGAGGAGAGATTTGATAGAGGTATACAAACTTATGAGGGGTATAATTAAGGTAAATGCAATCAGGCTTGGGTGGGACTACAACCAGAGGTCATTGGTCAAAGTCAAAGGTGAAAAGTTTAAAGGGAGCATGAGGGGAAACTTCTTCACTCAGGTTTGAGGACCTGAGTTACAGGGAAGGTTGAATAGGCATCCTATTCTCTGGAACGTAGAAGTCTGAGAGGAGGTTTGATACACAGTTATACAGGTATACACAGTTATGAGGGGGATAGAGAGGGTACATGCAAGCAGGCTTTTTCCATTGAAGTTGGATGAGACTACAACCAGGGTGAAAGGTGAAAAGTTTCAGGGGAACATGAGAAACTTCACTCAGAGCGTGGAATGAGCTGCCAGCACAAGAGGTGCACGCAAGCTCGATTTCAGCTTTTAAGAGATAGGGACATGGATAGTAGGGTATGGAGGGCTATGGTCCCCGTGCAGTTCGATGGAAGTAGGTAGTTTAAATGGGTTTGGCATGGACTGGATGTGTTGAAGAGCCTGTTTTGGTGCTGTACTTTTCTATGACTATGACTCAATAACAGTCAACATTTCAAACCCGTCATCAGGACTTCATCAGACGTTTTGGTCGATTGGCTAATTGGCGGCTATAAGTTGCCCTTAGTGTGGGAGTGAGGTGTAGAATCTGGGGGCAATTGAAGGGATTAGGGAAGGATACAGTGTTGGTGAGTGTGTGACAGTCAGCACAGAGTCAGTGTGTCAAAATAAAAAGAGGCCCAGGAGACTGTTGATAGTGGAATCTGAAGCAACTCAAAAGGTGATGGAGGAACTCAACAGGCGAGGCAGCATCTGTTGTTTTTGTTTGGTGGCGATGGTGAAATCACAACAGGGGTTGGCTGTGGGGGTTATTGTGAGATGAATAAGTCACCACAGAGAGACACTGATGCTAGTGGATATAGAAGTCTTTATTCAGCAAAACAGGGGCTAATTGAGACACTCTTGGAAGAAGAGGCCTGCCTGAACCAGCATTACATGATGGTTTATATGCTTCTCCGTTGAAATACATACAGTTTTCACACACCTCTTCACTCTTCACTCTCATACTCCAGATAATTAACATTAAATGAATGTTAATCAGTATTGTCTGGTTTGCAATCAACTCCAGTCCACAGCTCCAGGGACACCTTGGTTCAGGGCTGCACTTTAAGTTCAATCTATGGCTCACATTCAAATTTGAAGACTGGTTGCTGTTGAAATTACTATTTACTATATACCCTAACACCAGAATACACCCTAAAAGGGGTCAAGGGAGGATATTGTCACACTGCATCTTCGGACCCAAGAGCAGGATCACACAGTGACTTGGAAGGGTTAAACAAAACTAGGAGTTTTAATTTTTAAAAAAAACAGGTGAACTTCCAAAGTCTTGGCTAACTCAACCGGAACTTCACAAGCCATGGATCAGGACAACCAAGCCAACGAGGGGTTAGCACTGCCCCTTTAAATTCACTCCAGGGCACAAAAGAACCTGTGCAAAGCAGATAAACCCCAAACTAATTACATGCTAACAAGTAACTATCCTAATCAGACAGAAACATCCAAGAATACTTAATTGGACACCTGCAAAGTCTTGGAAAATTGATTGCAAGTATTCAAAGACAATTGCAACTTAAATGTAATCTAGGGAAGACCTAATAACACATAAAAAACCCCAAAATGCAAAAATATAAACAATTATAATTAATAAAATGCAGAAAGTACAAGAAAAACGTCAACAACAAATAACTCAACTGCAACCCGAGGTTACTCTCTCTCCTGTCGGTAGAGACAGTTCCACCAGGCTTAATAGATTAACCACACTGTCGACCACTTATGACTAACAATAATATACTCAGCCTTTTGACACGTACCAAATCTCTTAGGAGTTTCAGGAGATTTGATACATCACCAAAGACTCTTTCGAGTTTCTGCCGATATATGGTGGAGAGTATACGGTTGTATCACAGTCTGTATCAAGAGATCGCAGAGAGTTATAGACCTGGCCAGTTCCATCATAGTCACAATTCTCCTCACCATTAAGTGTATCTCCAAGAAGTGATGGCTCAGGAAGGCAGCATCCATCATTAAAGACCCTCACCACCCTGGAAATGCCCTGTTCTCATTACATTGGGGTGATAGTACAGGAGCCTCAAGATCAACATTCGAAGTTTTAGGAACAGCTTCTTCCCCTCCACCATCAGATTTCTGAATGGCACATGAAGACTACCCCGCTATTCCTCTTTTGAACTATTTATTTATTTTATTGTAACTTGTATTTGTTATGTCTGCACTGTACTGCTGCCGCAAAACAACAAATTTCATGACTGTGTGTATGTCAGTGATAAATCCAATTGTCTCCACAATATGCAATACTCACATGGACCACCAGAGGACGATGTCTATCAATGGAAAAGAGTTAGAGCTGCAGAAACCTCAACACGGGAAAAAACATCCGGCACACCCTGCCTCTGTTGGCCCTCTGGAAGAGTTTCCCTTCAAATGTACACAATGTTTAATTGTACCCTTGGTGGAGAAAAGCCTGCAAAGGTTCCTGTTCCTGTTGTGTTCTCACCACCCATCCTTCTTTGTCCACCTCACTCTATCTAATGATCCGGGGTAGAGGAGTTCATTGTAAGTTCAGCCCCGTGTCTTGAAACTTTGACTGTGGAAATCTGTCATGTCCCCTCAGGTTCTGAGTTGCTTCAGTAAGATCTGCCCTCATTCTCCAAGGAATGCAGACTCATCTGCCCTCTCTTGGTAGACAACCCTCTCACCAGAATTAGCTTCTCTTTTGGACTGTCTCTGACGATATTATATTCTTTCTCATTGGAAACCAGAAACTGGCACAGATATGAACTCACCCTCACCTTGAACACTTTATTCTGCGTTTCCAATGCCTCCGCTATAAAGACTCCCAGTTACGAGTTGTCCAAGTTCCATAAATCTGAATTTACACACGATCCCCCATACATTCGATCAAGATGGCACCAGCAAGCAACGTGTCCAATGGCAACGTCCCGCTGACAGTTCACAAAACGGCTTTCATTTCTTCTTTCAAATATGATTCTACGCTGAAGCTGCGTGTGATTGCAACCAGGGATTTACACTTTGATGGTGTTTTGCTTTTTGGGTTGATTGAGCACTCTGGGAGTTCAAAGGCTCATTTATTATCAATGCATACAATTTGAAATTCTTCCTCTCTGGGTAGCCACGAGAGAAAGAAAGAAAGACAGCACGGTCATTAACCCCCAAATCCCCTCTCCCTGCACCAAAAAACGAACAAAAATGGAAGCCACATTTACCCCCCCCCCAAATCCCCCTCCCCACATGAAAAAACAAGAAAGATCGGACAAAAAAACGCAGAATATAAAATAAATTATAAGATTGAAAAGAGTCTATAGTCCAAGTCCACACCCAAAACGCAGAAAATCTGGGCAACGCTCTTCAGGCCTTTCTGCAGACCTTTCCCTCTCCGTAGCAGAGCCATCAAAAGACAGGCCGCCAGTGTTCGCCCTCTGCATTCGTCTCGATGCTCTGATCGGCACAATGGAAGTTTTATTCGGTGAAATGGAATTGCACAATAGCTTGCATTGCATCCTGCAGGCTTCTCACCACGAGGTTCCCGCACACTGTCTCTGTCTCCTGGAATCCCCTCGCAGACTGCAGAGTGCTGACACACCCAAACAATCTCCAAACAGTAAATCGCAGGCTCCAACAGTTCTAGAATCACATTCAAGAGAAAAAAAAACAAACTGTAAAAGACATAAAAGAAGTGAAATATTTGGTTTTGTGATCTATCCAGGAGGTGTCGACTGAACGAGTGCTGTACACTGGTGCCATCTTGATGGGAAGCTTTTGGAGTTTGATGAGGGTTGGAATGGAGTGTGCAGCCTAGAGGCCTGGAAGCCTGTGAGCTCGTGGTCGACTCCATTGCTTCCCTCCGATCGAGGCATCAAGGGCATGAGCCCATGATCGACTCCTTGGATTCCCTCCATCTGAGGTGTCAAGCAAGGCTGAAGTTGATGAGGATGAGAGCGGAGGACAGGCAGGTGTTCGGCGCCATCTGCTCACATTTGCCCGGTCTTCCTCTCCCTCTCACTAGCTGCTGTCAGAGGAAAGTGCAGGAGCCTTGGGACTGCCTGGATTGATTGGCAAAGCTGAGGACTTGTGTTGTTGAACTTTGAGGTTCCTGTTGCATGTGCTCCTGGATTCTGGTTACTGTTATTTTTTGCAGTTTTTGAGTGGTTTGATTGTGGTGATTGATGTGGTCTGGGGCACCGGTGAAGAGCGGACCTGTGCCCTACAGTGGGCTAGTAGCTGGGCACTGAACTGAACTAAACTGAATACTACTGGACTCCTGGTTTTGTAGTCTGTGTGTTGTTCACTTTCTCTTTGCCATTTGTTGAATGTATTCATTTTTTATCACATTGGCTGTCTGATGTTTTCTTGAACAGGTTCCATGGTGTTTCTTTGTTTCATGGTTGTCTGTGGGAGGAAGAATCTCAGAGTGGTATTCTGTATACACATTTTGATAATAAATACACTATGACATTTTAAAATAATTTTTTCCAAGCCAGTAATAAAGAAATTGATTGCACTACATCACGGGCACAATTCTCCCTACCAATGAGGGCATCCTCAAGATGCACTACCTCAAGAAAGTGACATCCAGCATATAATGTGTGTACAGAACAAAGAACTGCAGTTCCCAGGGTGCAATGTGGGCATTTCACCCAGAACTGGAAGTGGGGTTCGGGGAGCGGGTCACGAGCACTCATGTCAAGCTGAAGCCTTGACTGAAGTATCCTGTAAATAAATATGTGTTAGTTTTACCCACACTGAGTTTGCCTTTATCAAGAATAAAGTTAACACTCATCATCCGAGACCTACCTCTTCTCATTACTGACAACAGGGACAAAGTATAGGAGCCTGAAGATACACACACTCAGGAACAACTTTTCTACAACAGCACATCTACATGAAACACTATGGTAGGAAGGCAGCATCATCAGAGATCCCCACCACCCAGGACATGCTCTCTTCTCACTGCTGCCATCAGGAAGAAGGTACAGGAGGCTCAGGACTCACACTAGCAGGTTCAGGAACAGTTAATACCCAACAACCATCAGGCTCTTGAACAAAAGTGGATAATTACACACACTTGCCCATCCATTGAGATGTACCCACAGCCACCGATCTCACTTTGAGGACTCATTATTTCAATATCTCTTATTCTGATTATTTATTGCTATTTAATTATATTTGCACATTTGCACAGTTTGTTGTCTTCTGCACTCTGGCTGATCTTTCATTGATCCTGTTATAGTTATTGTTCTATAGATTTGCTGATTATGCCCACCGGAAAATGAATCTCAGGGTTGTGTATGGTGACGTATACGCACTCTGATAATAAAATTTACTTTGAACTTTGAAGTTTGAGCTTCTTCCCATGTGCCGTTAGATTTCTGAATGGTCCATGAATCGATCAATACTACCTCACTATTCAGCTCTTGAATTATTTAATTTTTTCTGATTGTAATTTTTTATGTCCTGCACTGTACTGCTGCTACAAAACAACAAACGTCACGAAATACATACGCCAGTGATGATAAGCCTGCTTCACGACTGCCGAGTGAAGGTAAAATACGGTTCACGTTAGTCTACCTCATTAGTGGGGTTTGGGTGATCATTCCAGGAGAGGAAAGAGTTACAGCAACTGTGTGTTAGGCAGGTGAGTCCTCCGTCAGTCATGGATATTGTGTCGTAGCTCTCTCGATGTGCAAGGCAGGGCGGTATGATATAGAGGGCAAGTTGTGCCCCCTCTCCACATTGTTGATGAATCCAAAGGAACGGCAGAGACTGGTACAGTTTAGGGACTCCAGCTTTGGATTCTTTCCTCGGGGTTAACCCCCCAAAGTCTTCCCCATGAGTGGGTCTGGCCACAAGGCAGTAGAGGTTTGAGATCAGAGTTTTCCTTCTCCCAGATGAGCTGACGAGCCCCCCCCCCTGCCTGAAGTGACTGGTTTTAAGGTGCCAGTAACCCATCGTTGCCCCTTCTCCTGTCAGTAGAAACAGTGCTGCTGAGCTTGGTAGCTAAACCATGTGTGAAGGCCAGGAGCGGGACTTGGTTCTCAGAGGCTGTTTGAGGAGCTCACCATTGGAGCATTTAATAGGTAGTGGGAGGTTATCCCTCACTACCTCCCCTGACTATAACAATCTCAAGGAATTGATGTGAGTTATTTTAGACAACAGAAATTTATGGGCCAATAGAGAAACCATTCAGGACATTGTTCAGGAATGGAGGCCTCACATCACCCAGGAGGTGCCATTTGCCGTCTTAACTATTTGCCACCCTTAAGGTGGATTGTGCACAAGGTCTCCCAGATCGGAGTCCTGATGCAGGGTCTCAACCGGAAGTGTTGACAATTCCTTCCCTCCCCCACCATCCTGACCCCACAGGTGCTGCTTGTTCCTCCAGCTGCTTTAATTTTTTTGCTCCAGATTCCATCATCTGCCACCATTTACAGTCCAGTGTAAAAGTCTCAGACTTTTATGTCGCTGAAGTGCCCAAGACATTTGCCTGGTACTGAATTTGTCAACATGGAACAGAGAGCGAGCTGCTACATCTGCCGGCTACGTTGGGAATGGCGAGGGTGGAGTGCCATAGGAGGGGCGTGGGACAGATGGCAGAGTGCCAGGAGGGTTGGCATGGGTGAGAACACACCCAGTCCTGAGACACCAGGCAAGGTCATTTGATTCCAAATAACGGGTTTATTGATCATTACAGAATGTCTCTGGTGCCTCCGACTCCCGCCCCTTTCCCCAACCATGATTCCCCTCTCCCTGCCCCCTTTCCACTCTCAGTCCACACCAGAGACGCAGATCAGAATCAGGTTTATCAAATGTGTTTTTGTTTGTGGCAGCAGTACAGCACAATACATAAAATTACAACAGAACCGTGCAGAAGTCTTAGACACGCCAGCTGTATAAACGCTGTGTATTCCTCTTCCTTGAGATTTACGGCAGTTGGCATCCACACTGTTGCATTACTGCCATCTTCAGGATTCATTGTCCAATATATGCTGTATATCTCAGCAGCCCGACCTTTCAAAAGTCAGTGTATCTCTGCTGACCCTCGCTGAGGATCCATTGAAGTCATCCCACCCGGATGCATCGTGGTTGGCATGTCAACTGCTCTGCCCAAGGCCACCGTAAAGAGCAGAGAATTGTGAACACAGCCCAGCCAGTCGCGCTCATCTGTCTACCCGTCCCCGCCTTGGGAAAGCAGCCAACACGATCAAAGACCCGGCCCATCCCAGACATTCTTTATTCCCCCCTCTCCCATCGGCACCAGGATCAAGGATCAGAGCCAGGATCAAGGTCAGCTTCTACCCTGCTGGTATCAGACTCTATCCTGGACCCAACACATTCATGCGTTACCACAGCGGCTATATTTCATGAAGAGTCTGGGGAGCTTTGGTATGTCACCAAAAACAATTGCAAATTTCTACAGATGTACCGTGGAGAGCATTCTGACTGGCTGCATCACGATTGGTGTGGGGGTGGGGGTGGGGTGGGGGGGCTACTGTACAGGATCGAAATCAGCTGCAGGGAGTTGTAAACTCTGTCAGCTCCATCATGGGCACCAGCCTCTGTAGTATCCAGGACATCTTCGAGGAGCGATGCCTCAAAAAGGCTGTGTCCATCATTTATGACTCCCATCACCCAGGACATCACCTTTTCTCATTGCTACCATCAGGGAAGGAAGTACAGGAGCCTGAAGGCACACACTCAGTGATTCAGGAACAGCTTCTTCCCCTCTGCTATCCGATTCCTAAATGGACATTGAACCCACGAACACTACCTCACTACTTTTTTATTTCTGTTTTTGCAATGCTTATTTAATTATTTACTATATATACTTACTGTAATTCACAGCTTTACAGTAGTGGGCTCACCACTCCTCTACCGTGCGATGGGAATCGAACCCGGGTCACCAGTACTGTAAAGCGTTGTGCTCACCACTCCTCTACCGTGCGATGGGAATCGAACCCGGGTCACCAGTAGTGTAAAGCGTTGTGCTCACCACTCCTCTACCGTGCGATGGGAATCGAACCCGGGTCACCAGTACTGTAAAGCGTTGTGCTCACCACTCCTCTACCGTGCGACGGGAATCGAACCCGGGTCACCAGTACTGTAAAGCGTTGTGCTCACCACTCCTCTACCGTGCGATGGGAATCGAACCCGGGTCACCAGTACTGTAAAGCGTTGTGCTCACCACTCCTCTACCGTGCGATGGGAATCGAACCCGGGTCACCAGTAGTGTAAAGCGTTGTGCTCACCACTCCTCTACCGTGCGATGGGAATCGAACCCGGGTCACCAGTAGTGTAAAGCGTTGTGCTCACCACTACTCTACCGTGCGATGGGAATCGAACCCGGGTCACCAGTACTGTAAAGCGTTGTGCTCACCACTCCTCTACCGTGCGATGGGAATCGAACCCGGGTCACCAGTACTGTAAAGCGTTGTGCTCACCACTCCTCTACCGTGCGATGGGAATCGAACCCGGGTCACCAGTACTGTAAAGCGTTGTGCTCACCACTCCTCTACCGTGCGATGGGAATCGAACCCGGGTCACCAGTACTGTAAAGCGTTGTGCTCACCACTCCTCTACCGTGCGATGGGAATCGAACCCGGGTCACCAGTAGTGTAAAGCGTTGTGCTCACCACTCCTCTACCGTGCGATGGGAATCGAACCCGGGTCACCAGTACTGTAAAGCGTTGTGCTCACCACTCCTCTACCGTGCGACGGGAATCGAACCCGGGTCACCAGTACTGTAAAGCGTTGTGCTCACCACTACTCTACCGTGCGATGGGAATCGAACCCGGGTCACCAGTAGTGTAAAGCGTTGTGCTCACCACTCCTCTACCGTGCGATGGGAATCGAACCCGGGTCACCAGTAGTGTAAAGCGTTGTGCTCACCACTCCTCTACCGTGCGATGGGAATCGAACCCGGGTCACCAGTACTGTAAAGCGTTGTGCTCACCACTCCTCTACCGTGCGATGGGAATCGAACCCGGGTCACCAGTAGTGTAAAGCGTTGTGCTCACCACTACTCTACCGTGCGATGGGAATCGAACCCGGGTCACCAGTACTGTAAAGCGTTGTGCTCACCACTACTCTACCGTGCGATGGGAATCGAACCCGGGTCACCAGTAGTGTAAAGCGTTGTGCTCACCACTCCTCTACCGTGCGATGGGAATCGAACCCGGGTCACCAGTAGTGTAAAGCGTTGTGCTCACCACTACTCTACCGTGCGATGGGAATCGAACCCGGGTCACCAGTACTGTAAAGCATTGTGCTCACCACTCCTCTACCGTGCGATGGGAATCGAACCCGGGTCACCAGTACTGTAAAGCGTTGTGCTCACCACTCCTCTACCGTGCGATGGGAATCGAACCCGGGTCACCAGTAGTGTAAAGCGTTGTGCTCACCACTACTCTACCGTGCGATGGGAATCGAACCCGGGTCACCAGTAGTGTAAAGCGTTGTGCTCACCACTCCTCTACCGTGCGATGGGAATCGAACCCGGGTCACCAGTACTGTAAAGCGTTGTGCTCACCACTCCTCTACCGTGCGATGGGAATCGAACCCGGGTCACCAGTACTGTAAAGCGTTGTGCTCACCAGTACACTCCCGTGCGATGGGAATCGAACCCGGGTCACCAGTACTGTAAAGCGTTGTGCTCACCAGTACACTCCCGTGCGATGGGAATCGAACCCGGGTCACCAGTAGTGTAAAGCGTTGTGCTCACCACTCCTCTACCGTGCGATGGGAATCGAACCCGGGTCACCAGTAGTGTAAAGCGTTGTGCTCACCACTCCTCTACCGTGCGATGGGAATCGAACCCGGGTCACCAGTACTGTAAAGCGTTGTGCTCACCACTCCTCTACCGTGCGATGGGAATCGAACCCGGGTCACCAGTACTGTAAAGCGTTGTGCTCACCACTACTCTACCGTGCGATGGGAATCGAACCCGGGTCACCAGTACTGTAAAGCATTGTGCTCACCACTACTCTACCGTGCGATGGGAATCGAACCCGGGTCACCAGTACTGTAAAGCATTGTGCTCACCACTCCTCTACCGTGCGATGGGAATCGAACCCGGGTCACCAGTAGTGTAAAGCGTTGTGCTCACCACTACTCTACCGTGCGATGGGAATCGAACCCGGGTCACCAGTAGTGTAAAGCATTGTGCTCACCACTCCTCTACCGTGCGATGGGAATCGAACCCGGGTCACCAGTACTGTAAAGCATTGTGCTCACCACTACTCTACCGTGCGATGGGAATCGAACCCGGGTCACCAGTACTGTAAAGCGTTGTGCTCACCACTCCTCTACCGTGCGATGGGAATCGAACCCGGGTCACCAGTACTGTAAAGCATTGTGCTCACCACTCCTCTACCGTGCGATGGGAATCGAACCCGGGTCACCAGTACTGTAAAGCGTTGTGCTCACCAGTACACTCCCGTGCGATGGGAATCGAACCCGGGTCACCAGTACTGTAAAGCGTTGTGCTCACCACTCCTCTACCGTGCGATGGGAATCGAACCCGGGTCACCAGTACTGTAAAGCGTTGTGCTCACTACTACTCTACCGTGCGATGGGAATCGAACCCGGGTCACCAGTACTGTAAAGCGTTGTGCTCACCACTCCTCTACCGTGCGATGGGAATCGAACCCGGGTCACCAGTACTGTAAAGCATTGTGCTCACCACTCCTCTACCGTGCGATGGGAATCGAACCCGGGTCACCAGTAGTGTAAAGCGTTGTGCTCACCACTACTCTACCGTGCGATGGGAATCGAACCCGGGTCACCAGTACTGTAAAGCATTGTGCTCACCACTCCTCTACCGTGCGATGGGAATCGAACCCGGGTCACCAGTACTGTAAAGCGTTGTGCTCACCACTACTCTACCGTGCGATGGGAATCGAACCCGGGTCACCAGTACTGTAAAGCATTGTGCTCACCACTACTCTACCGTGCGATGGGAATCGAACCCGGGTCACCAGTAGTGTAAAGCGTTGTGCTCACCAGTACACTCCCGTGCGATGGGAATCGAACCCGGGTCACCAGTACTGTAAAGCGTTGTGCTCACCAGTACACTCCCGTGCGATGGGAATCGAACCCGGGTCACCAGTACTGTAAAGCGTTGTGCTCACCAGTACACTCCCGTGCGATGGGAATCGAACCCGGGTCACCAGTACTGTAAAGCGTTGTGCTCACCACTCCTCTACCGTGCGATGGGAATCGAACCCGGGTCACCAGTACTGTAAAGCGTTGTGCTCACCACTCCTCTACCGTGCGATGGGAATCGAACCCGGGTCACCAGTAGTGTAAAGCGTTGTGCTCACCACTCCTCTACCGTGCGATGGGAATCGAACCCGGGTCACCAGTACTGTAAAGCGTTGTGCTCACCACTCCTCTACCGTGCGATGGGAATCGAACCCGGGTCACCAGTACTGTAAAGCGTTGTGCTCACCAGTACACTCCCGTGCGATGGGAATCGAACCCGGGTCACCAGTAGTGTAAAGCGTTGTGCTCACCACTCCTCTACCGTGCGATGGGAATCGAACCCGGGTCACCAGTAGTGTAAAGCGTTGTGCTCACCACTCCTCTACCGTGCGATGGGAATCGAACCCGGGTCACCAGTACTGTAAAGCGTTGTGCTCACCACTCCTCTACCGTGCGATGGGAATCGAACCCGGGTCACCAGTAGTGTAAAGCGTTGTGCTCACCACTACTCTACCGTGCGATGGGAATCGAACCCGGGTCACCAGTACTGTAAAGCATTGTGCTCACCACTACTCTACCGTGCGATGGGAATCGAACCCGGGTCACCAGTACTGTAAAGCGTTGTGCTCACCACTACTCTACCGTGCGATGGGAATCGAACCCGGGTCACCAGTACTGTAAAGCGTTGTGCTCACCACTACTCTACCGTGCGATGGGAATCGAACCCGGGTCACCAGTAGTGTAAAGCGTTGTGCTCACCACTCCTCTACCGTGCGATGGGAATCGAACCCGGGTCACCAGTAGTGTAAAGCGTTGTGCTCACCACTACTCTACCGTGCGATGGGAATCGAACCCGGGTCACCAGTAGTGTAAAGCGTTGTGCTCACCACTACTCTACCGTGCGATGGGAATCGAACCCGGGTCACCAGTAGTGTAAAGCGTTGTGCTCACCACTCCTCTACCGTGCGATGGGAATCGAACCCGGGTCACCAGTACTGTAAAGCGTTGTGCTCACCACTCCTCTACCGTGCGATGGGAATCGAACCCGGGTCACCAGTACTGTAAAGCGTTGTGCTCACCAGTACACTCCCGTGCGATGGGAATCGAACCCGGGTCACCAGTACTGTAAAGCGTTGTGCTCACCAGTACACTCCCGTGCGATGGGAATCGAACCCGGGTCACCAGTAGTGTAAAGCGTTGTGCTCACCACTCCTCTACCGTGCGATGGGAATCGAACCCGGGTCACCAGTAGTGTAAAGCGTTGTGCTCACCACTCCTCTACCGTGCGATGGGAATCGAACCCGGGTCACCAGTACTGTAAAGCGTTGTGCTCACCACTCCTCTACCGTGCGATGGGAATCGAACCCGGGTCACCAGTAGTGTAAAGCGTTGTGCTCACCACTACTCTACCGTGCGATGGGAATCGAACCCGGGTCACCAGTACTGTAAAGCGTTGTGCTCACCACTACTCTACCGTGCGATGGGAATCGAACCCGGGTCACCAGTAGTGTAAAGCGTTGTGCTCACCACTCCTCTACCGTGCGATGGGAATCGAACCCGGGTCACCAGTAGTGTAAAGCGTTGTGCTCACCACTACTCTACCGTGCGATGGGAATCGAACCCGGGTCACCAGTACTGTAAAGCATTGTGCTCACCACTCCTCTACCGTGCGATGGGAATCGAACCCGGGTCACCAGTACTGTAAAGCGTTGTGCTCACCACTCCTCTACCGTGCGATGGGAATCGAACCCGGGTCACCAGTAGTGTAAAGCGTTGTGCTCACCACTACTCTACCGTGCGATGGGAATCGAACCCGGGTCACCAGTAGTGTAAAGCGTTGTGCTCACCACTCCTCTACCGTGCGATGGGAATCGAACCCGGGTCACCAGTACTGTAAAGCGTTGTGCTCACCACTCCTCTACCGTGCGATGGGAATCGAACCCGGGTCACCAGTACTGTAAAGCGTTGTGCTCACCAGTACACTCCCGTGCGATGGGAATCGAACCCGGGTCACCAGTACTGTAAAGCGTTGTGCTCACCAGTACACTCCCGTGCGATGGGAATCGAACCCGGGTCACCAGTAGTGTAAAGCGTTGTGCTCACCACTCCTCTACCGTGCGATGGGAATCGAACCCGGGTCACCAGTAGTGTAAAGCGTTGTGCTTACCACTCCTCTACCGTGCGATGGGAATCGAACCCGGGTCACCAGTACTGTAAAGCGTTGTGCTCACCACTCCTCTACCGTGCGATGGGAATCGAACCCGGGTCACCAGTACTGTAAAGCGTTGTGCTCACCACTACTCTACCGTGCGATGGGAATCGAACCCGGGTCACCAGTACTGTAAAGCATTGTGCTCACCACTACTCTACCGTGCGATGGGAATCGAACCCGGGTCACCAGTACTGTAAAGCATTGTGCTCACCACTCCTCTACCGTGCGATGGGAATCGAACCCGGGTCACCAGTAGTGTAAAGCGTTGTGCTCACCACTACTCTACCGTGCGATGGGAATCGAACCCGGGTCACCAGTAGTGTAAAGCATTGTGCTCACCACTCCTCTACCGTGCGATGGGAATCGAACCCGGGTCACCAGTACTGTAAAGCATTGTGCTCACCACTACTCTACCGTGCGATGGGAATCGAACCCGGGTCACCAGTACTGTAAAGCGTTGTGCTCACCACTCCTCTACCGTGCGATGGGAATCGAACCCGGGTCACCAGTACTGTAAAGCATTGTGCTCACCACTCCTCTACCGTGCGATGGGAATCGAACCCGGGTCACCAGTACTGTAAAGCGTTGTGCTCACCAGTACACTCCCGTGCGATGGGAATCGAACCCGGGTCACCAGTACTGTAAAGCGTTGTGCTCACCACTCCTCTACCGTGTGATGGGAATCGAACCCGGGTCACCAGTACTGTAAAGCGTTGTGCTCACTACTACTCTACCGTGCGATGGGAATCGAACCCGGGTCACCAGTAGTGTAAAGCGTTGTGCTCACCACTCCTCTACCGTGCGATGGGAATCGAACCCGGGTCACCAGTAGTGTAAAGCGTTGTGCTCACCACTACTCTACCGTGCGATGGGAATCGAACCCGGGTCACCAGTAGTGTAAAGCGTTGTGCTCACCACTACTCTACCGTGCGATGGGAATCGAACCCGGGTCACCAGTAGTGTAAAGCGTTGTGCTCACCACTCCTCTACCGTGCGATGGGAATCGAACCCGGGTCACCAGTACTGTAAAGCGTTGTGCTCACCACTCCTCTACCGTGCGATGGGAATCGAACCCGGGTCACCAGTACTGTAAAGCGTTGTGCTCACCAGTACACTCCCGTGCGATGGGAATCGAACCCGGGTCACCAGTACTGTAAAGCGTTGTGCTCACCAGTACACTCCCGTGCGATGGGAATCGAACCCGGGTCACCAGTAGTGTAAAGCGTTGTGCTCACCACTCCTCTACCGTGCGATGGGAATCGAACCCGGGTCACCAGTAGTGTAAAGCGTTGTGCTCACCACTCCTCTACCGTGCGATGGGAATCGAACCCGGGTCACCAGTACTGTAAAGCGTTGTGCTCACCACTCCTCTACCGTGCGATGGGAATCGAACCCGGGTCACCAGTAGTGTAAAGCGTTGTGCTCACCACTACTCTACCGTGCGATGGGAATCGAACCCGGGTCACCAGTACTGTAAAGCGTTGTGCTCACCACTACTCTACCGTGCGATGGGAATCGAACCCGGGTCACCAGTAGTGTAAAGCGTTGTGCTCACCACTCCTCTACCGTGCGATGGGAATCGAACCCGGGTCACCAGTAGTGTAAAGCGTTGTGCTCACCACTACTCTACCGTGCGATGGGAATCGAACCCGGGTCACCAGTACTGTAAAGCATTGTGCTCACCACTCCTCTACCGTGCGATGGGAATCGAACCCGGGTCACCAGTACTGTAAAGCGTTGTGCTCACCACTCCTCTACCGTGCGATGGGAATCGAACCCGGGTCACCAGTAGTGTAAAGCGTTGTGCTCACCACTACTCTACCGTGCGATGGGAATCGAACCCGGGTCACCAGTAGTGTAAAGCGTTGTGCTCACCACTCCTCTACCGTGCGATGGGAATCGAACCCGGGTCACCAGTACTGTAAAGCGTTGTGCTCACCACTCCTCTACCGTGCGATGGGAATCGAACCCGGGTCACCAGTACTGTAAAGCGTTGTGCTCACCAGTACACTCCCGTGCGATGGGAATCGAACCCGGGTCACCAGTACTGTAAAGCGTTGTGCTCACCAGTACACTCCCGTGCGATGGGAATCGAACCCGGGTCACCAGTAGTGTAAAGCGTTGTGCTCACCACTCCTCTACCGTGCGATGGGAATCGAACCCGGGTCACCAGTAGTGTAAAGCGTTGTGCTTACCACTCCTCTACCGTGCGATGGGAATCGAACCCGGGTCACCAGTACTGTAAAGCGTTGTGCTCACCACTCCTCTACCGTGCGATGGGAATCGAACCCGGGTCACCAGTACTGTAAAGCGTTGTGCTCACCACTACTCTACCGTGCGATGGGAATCGAACCCGGGTCACCAGTACTGTAAAGCATTGTGCTCACCACTACTCTACCGTGCGATGGGAATCGAACCCGGGTCACCAGTACTGTAAAGCATTGTGCTCACCACTCCTCTACCGTGCGATGGGAATCGAACCCGGGTCACCAGTAGTGTAAAGCGTTGTGCTCACCACTACTCTACCGTGCGATGGGAATCGAACCCGGGTCACCAGTAGTGTAAAGCATTGTGCTCACCACTCCTCTACCGTGCGATGGGAATCGAACCCGGGTCACCAGTACTGTAAAGCATTGTGCTCACCACTACTCTACCGTGCGATGGGAATCGAACCCGGGTCACCAGTACTGTAAAGCGTTGTGCTCACCACTCCTCTACCGTGCGATGGGAATCGAACCCGGGTCACCAGTACTGTAAAGCATTGTGCTCACCACTCCTCTACCGTGCGATGGGAATCGAACCCGGGTCACCAGTACTGTAAAGCGTTGTGCTCACCAGTACACTCCCGTGCGATGGGAATCGAACCCGGGTCACCAGTACTGTAAAGCGTTGTGCTCACCACTCCTCTACCGTGTGATGGGAATCGAACCCGGGTCACCAGTACTGTAAAGCGTTGTGCTCACTACTACTCTACCGTGCGATGGGAATCGAACCCGGGTCACCAGTACTGTAAAGCGTTGTGCTCACCACTCCTCTACCGTGCGATGGGAATCGAACCCGGGTCACCAGTACTGTAAAGCATTGTGCTCACCACTCCTCTACCGTGCGATGGGAATCGAACCCGGGTCACCAGTAGTGTAAAGCGTTGTGCTCACCACTACTCTACCGTGCGATGGGAATCGAACCCGGGTCACCAGTACTGTAAAGCATTGTGCTCACCACTCCTCTACCGTGCGATGGGAATCGAACCCGGGTCACCAGTACTGTAAAGCGTTGTGCTCACCACTACTCTACCGTGCGATGGGAATCGAACCCGGGTCACCAGTAGTGTAAAGCGTTGTGCTCACCACTACTCTACCGTGCGATGGGAATCGAACCCGGGTCACCAGTACTGTAAAGCGTTGTGCTCACCACTACTCTACCGTGCGATGGGAATCGAACCCGGGTCACCAGTAGTGTAAAGCGTTGTGCTCACCACTACTCTACCGTGCGATGGGAATCGAACCCGGGTCACCAGTAGTGTAAAGCATTGTGCTCACCACTCCTCTACCGTGCGATGGGAATCGAACCCGGGTCACCAGTACTGTAAAGCATTGTGCTCACCACTACTCTACCGTGCGATGGGAATCGAACCCGGGTCACCAGTACTGTAAAGCGTTGTGCTCACCACTCCTCTACCGTGCGATGGGAATCGAACCCGGGTCACCAGTACTGTAAAGCATTGTGCTCACCACTCCTCTACCGTGCGATGGGAATCGAACCCGGGTCACCAGTACTGTAAAGCGTTGTGCTCACCAGTACACTCCCGTGCGATGGGAATCGAACCCGGGTCACCAGTACTGTAAAGCGTTGTGCTCACCACTCCTCTACCGTGCGATGGGAATCGAACCCGGGTCACCAGTACTGTAAAGCGTTGTGCTCACTACTACTCTACCGTGCGATGGGAATCGAACCCGGGTCACCAGTACTGTAAAGCGTTGTGCTCACCACTCCTCTACCGTGCGATGGGAATCGAACCCGGGTCACCAGTACTGTAAAGCATTGTGCTCACCACTCCTCTACCGTGCGATGGGAATCGAACCCGGGTCACCAGTAGTGTAAAGCGTTGTGCTCACCACTACTCTACCGTGCGATGGGAATCGAACCCGGGTCACCAGTACTGTAAAGCATTGTGCTCACCACTCCTCTACCGTGCGATGGGAATCGAACCCGGGTCACCAGTACTGTAAAGCGTTGTGCTCACCACTACTCTACCGTGCGATGGGAATCGAACCCGGGTCACCAGTACTGTAAAGCATTGTGCTCACCACTACTCTACCGTGCGATGGGAATCGAACCCGGGTCACCAGTAGTGTAAAGCGTTGTGCTCACCAGTACACTCCCGTGCGATGGGAATCGAACCCGGGTCACCAGTACTGTAAAGCGTTGTGCTCACCAGTACACTCCCGTGCGATGGGAATCGAACCCGGGTCACCAGTACTGTAAAGCGTTGTGCTCACCAGTACACTCCCGTGCGATGGGAATCGAACCCGGGTCACCAGTACTGTAAAGCGTTGTGCTCACCACTCCTCTACCGTGCGATGGGAATCGAACCCGGGTCACCAGTACTGTAAAGCGTTGTGCTCACCACTCCTCTACCGTGCGATGGGAATCGAACCCGGGTCACCAGTAGTGTAAAGCGTTGTGCTCACCACTCCTCTACCGTGCGATGGGAATCGAACCCGGGTCACCAGTACTGTAAAGCGTTGTGCTCACCACTCCTCTACCGTGCGATGGGAATCGAACCCGGGTCACCAGTACTGTAAAGCGTTGTGCTCACCAGTACACTCCCGTGCGATGGGAATCGAACCCGGGTCACCAGTAGTGTAAAGCGTTGTGCTCACCACTCCTCTACCGTGCGATGGGAATCGAACCCGGGTCACCAGTAGTGTAAAGCGTTGTGCTCACCACTCCTCTACCGTGCGATGGGAATCGAACCCGGGTCACCAGTACTGTAAAGCGTTGTGCTCACCACTCCTCTACCGTGCGATGGGAATCGAACCCGGGTCACCAGTAGTGTAAAGCGTTGTGCTCACCACTACTCTACCGTGCGATGGGAATCGAACCCGGGTCACCAGTACTGTAAAGCGTTGTGCTCACCACTACTCTACCGTGCGATGGGAATCGAACCCGGGTCACCAGTAGTGTAAAGCGTTGTGCTCACCACTACTCTACCGTGCGATGGGAATCGAACCCGGGTCACCAGTACTGTAAAGCATTGTGCTCACCACTCCTCTACCGTGCGATGGGAATCGAACCCGGGTCACCAGTACTGTAAAGCGTTGTGCTCACCACTCCTCTACCGTGCGATGGGAATCGAACCCGGGTCACCAGTAGTGTAAAGCGTTGTGCTCACCACTACTCTACCGTGCGATGGGAATCGAACCCGGGTCACCAGTAGTGTAAAGCGTTGTGCTCACCACTCCTCTACCGTGCGATGGGAATCGAACCCGGGTCACCAGTACTGTAAAGCGTTGTGCTCACCACTCCTCTACCGTGCGATGGGAATCGAACCCGGGTCACCAGTACTGTAAAGCGTTGTGCTCACCAGTACACTCCCGTGCGATGGGAATCGAACCCGGGTCACCAGTACTGTAAAGCGTTGTGCTCACCAGTACACTCCCGTGCGATGGGAATCGAACCCGGGTCACCAGTAGTGTAAAGCGTTGTGCTCACCACTCCTCTACCGTGCGATGGGAATCGAACCCGGGTCACCAGTAGTGTAAAGCGTTGTGCTCACCACTCCTCTACCGTGCGATGGGAATCGAACCCGGGTCACCAGTACTGTAAAGCGTTGTGCTCACCACTCCTCTACCGTGCGATGGGAATCGAACCCGGGTCACCAGTACTGTAAAGCGTTGTGCTCACCACTACTCTACCGTGCGATGGGAATCGAACCCGGGTCACCAGTACTGTAAAGCATTGTGCTCACCACTACTCTACCGTGCGATGGGAATCGAACCCGGGTCACCAGTACTGTAAAGCATTGTGCTCACCACTCCTCTACCGTGCGATGGGAATCGAACCCGGGTCACCAGTAGTGTAAAGCGTTGTGCTCACCACTACTCTACCGTGCGATGGGAATCGAACCCGGGTCACCAGTAGTGTAAAGCATTGTGCTCACCACTCCTCTACCGTGCGATGGGAATCGAACCCGGGTCACCAGTACTGTAAAGCATTGTGCTCACCACTACTCTACCGTGCGATGGGAATCGAACCCGGGTCACCAGTACTGTAAAGCGTTGTGCTCACCACTCCTCTACTGTGCGATGGGAATCGAACCCGGGTCACCAGTACTGTAAAGCATTGTGCTCACCACTCCTCTACCGTGCGATGGGAATCGAACCCGGGTCACCAGTACTGTAAAGCGTTGTGCTCACCAGTACACTCCCGTGCGATGGGAATCGAACCCGGGTCACCAGTACTGTAAAGCGTTGTGCTCACCACTCCTCTACCGTGCGATGGGAATCGAACCCGGGTCACCAGTACTGTAAAGCGTTGTGCTCACCACTACTCTACCGTGCGATGGGAATCGAACCCGGGTCACCAGTACTGTAAAGCGTTGTGCTCACCACTCCTCTACCGTGCGATGGGAATCGAACCCGGGTCACCAGTACTGTAAAGCATTGTGCTCACCACTCCTCTACCGTGCGATGGGAATCGAACCCGGGTCACCAGTAGTGTAAAGCGTTGTGCTCACCACTACTCTACCGTGCGATGGGAATCGAACCCGGGTCACCAGTACTGTAAAGCATTGTGCTCACCACTCCTCTACCGTGCGATGGGAATCGAACCCGGGTCACCAGTACTGTAAAGCGTTGTGCTCACCACTACTCTACCGTGCGATGGGAATCGAACCCGGGTCACCAGTACTGTAAAGCATTGTGCTCACCACTACTCTACCGTGCGATGGGAATCGAACCCGGGTCACCAGTAGTGTAAAGCGTTGTGCTCACCAGTACACTCCCGTGCGATGGGAATCGAACCCGGGTCACCAGTACTGTAAAGCGTTGTGCTCACCAGTACACTCCCGTGCGATGGGAATCGAACCCGGGTCACCAGTACTGTAAAGCGTTGTGCTCACCAGTACACTCCCGTGCGATGGGAATCGAACCCGGGTCACCAGTACTGTAAAGCGTTGTGCTCACCACTACTCTACCGTGCGATGGGAATCGAACCCGGGTCACCAGTACTGTAAAGCATTGTGCTCACCACTACTCTACCGTGCGATGGGAATCGAACCCGGGTCACCAGTACTGTAAAGCGTTGTGCTCACCACTACTCTACCGTGCGATGGGAATCGAACCCGGGTCACCAGTAGTGTAAAGCGTTGTGCTCACCACTCCTCTACCGTGCGATGGGAATCGAACCCGGGTCACCAGTACTGTAAAGCATTGTGCTCACCACTACTCTACCGTGCGATGGGAATCGAACCCGGGTCACCAGTAGTGTAAAGCGTTGTGCTCACCAGTACACTCCCGTGCGATGGGAATCGAACCCGGGTCACCAGTACTGTAAAGCGTTGTGCTCACCAGTACACTCCCGTGCGATGGGAATCGAACCCGGGTCACCAGTACTGTAAAGCGTTGTGCTCACCAGTACACTCCCGTGCGATGGGAATCGAACCCGGGTCACCAGTACTGTAAAGCGTTGTGCTCACCACTACTCTACCGTGCGATGGGAATCGAACCCGGGTCACCAGTACTGTAAAGCATTGTGCTCACCACTACTCTACCGTGCGATGGGAATCGAACCCGGGTCACCAGTACTGTAAAGCGTTGTGCTCACCACTACTCTACCGTGCGATGGGAATCGAACCCGGGTCACCAGTAGTGTAAAGCGTTGTGCTCACCACTCCTCTACCGTGCGATGGGAATCGAACCCGGGTCACCAGTACTGTAAAGCATTGTGCTCACCAGTACACTCCCGTGCCACCCCATACTTATGCATGGGATGATCTATCTCAATGACACACAATCAAAAGCTTTTCACTGTATCTCAGTAAACAGGTTGTGGCAGTAATAAACCAATTATCGACAGCACTCAGCTACAGTCTATACATAATCAACACAAAAGATTCTGCAGATGCTGGAAATCTAGTGTAACACGCACACAAACTCAACAGGTCAGGCAGCATCTATGGAGGGTGTGACAGCGGACCGTCTGGCTGAGACTCTTCATCTGGACTGGAAAGGAAGGGGGAAGCAATAGGAATAGAAAGGTGAAGGCGGGGGAGAAAGACAAGCTGCAGGTCATAGAACGAGGATGAGGGGAAAGGGTGATAAGTGGAAAAGGTGAAGGGGCTGAAGAAGGGGAAATCTGACAGGAGAGGAGAGTGGACCATGGGAGAAAGGGAAGGAGGGCGTTCAGAGGGAGATCGTTAAGTGAAACTGCATACAGCTTCACTTGACACGTAGAGCATAACGGTTCAAAGTGCACAAACAGGAATGTTGAGTTGCCTTGTACAGGACTAGGCAATCAATACCGAAACTCCACCTGACCAGAACTGAAACTAAAGTTAAGGAAATGAGGGGAAAAAAACAATTGTAATGAGGACTGGCTTTGATTATTGGGCTTTGTGCTGTAGAGTATACGACAAAGCCATCTGGCATATCGTAACTGTACTAGCTCTTTGAAAGTGCTCTCATTCTGATTTACTGTCTAATTTCACTACTTTTCTCTTTGTTCGGTGTCCTGTTATAGTTTTACCTTGTACTACCTCAATGTTCCAAAAGATCCTCAGTATTTCCTGGCCAAGGAAGATCTCCAACCACTCCCTACAGATGTTCTGGCACAGGCAAACATGAAGCAGGTATGAACATTTTTCAAGGCATGGCTCTCTTTTGATAACTCTGTAAACAAAGATATCAAAATGGACGTCAACTACAAACCCTTCGGAGACAAAGAAAAGTGAGCCAACAGAATACAAAGGCCAACTGAAGGGGTAGCCAATCAGGACAGAGGCAAGAGAACGGGGGGGGGGGGGGCTATACAAACACGAGCACTCCCAGAGAGATACACCAACAACTGGGCACACAGGATGCCATCTTGACTGGTGATGAAACGTCTGCAAGCTACTTGCCAAGCTCGCCGAACACCGCAGCATCAAACTCCCTACCCCTTCAGTGTCACCAAGAGGACATGGCCACAATCATCACGAGGAAACATTGGAGGTGCATTGGGCACACAATGAGAAGACAGACCAACTCCATCATCAAGACAGCACCTCATTGGACCCCTGAAGGGCAGAAAGAAATGGGAGAGGAAAGCAACTTGGCGCCGTACCGTAGAGGCGGACATGAGAACCCTGAACCACACCTGGCCAAGGTGAAGGACCATCACGGCTGCCCTAAGTGCCAGTTGCGTAGCGGTCAGCGAGTACATCAGTACTCTGTGTAATGATCTATCTGCGTGAGCAGTAAGCAAGGCAAGCATTTCACTGTGTATCGATAATCGAAGCAATTCCAGTCCCGATTAGTCCCGTGCACCAATCCTCTCCCACTGAATGTTTTCTTAGATACTTTTGGATTCAAATTCCGGTTAGTCCATGGTGCAAGGACATTACTCACAGAGTAAGCAGTGTTCATGGTGCTAAATATGGCGAAGGGCACGAGAACAATGGAGTGGCGCAAAGCTCAGGACTGCAAACTGAAATTAGTGCAAAATGAATCTTAAAGAGACAATAAGACAGAGGAGCAGAATTAGGCCATTTGGCCTATCGAATCTGCTCTGTCATTTCATTATGGCTGATCATGTGAGGAAAACAGCTCTTCAACTGTGATACTCGGTTGCTCGTCTTTCCAGTGGCTAGTATAATTCCATTCATATGGGTCAGCACCAGGAGGAGACCACTCAGCCCCTCGAGGCCGTGCTACCGTTTTATGGGATCAGGGCTGGTTTGATTGTAACCACTAGAGACACACCCCCCTCAAGAACTTCTGCCGTTGAAAGCAAGCAGGAACCCTGCTTCCACTGAGTAAAAGAGATTCCTCGCCCTCCGAGAGGGAAAAATATTCACCTCATCTTCATCTTAACTAGATGACCATCTTCCTTCTTTAATTGGTGGCTCATAGTTGTACATTCTCCCACAAGATGAAATGTCCCTTTCCAATCCCTCTTATCAAAATGCCTCAGGGTCATACCTCTCAATCGGATCCCCTCTCATGCTCCTGAACAACAACAGGTTCAAGTGGCTGGCATGAGCACTGAATTCTCCAATTTCATGTGACCCTCACCCTCTCTGTCCATTTTCTCTCTCCTCAGTTCCTCCTACACCCAATGCAGCCCCATCACCTTTCCCCTCCTTTACACACTCCTCTATCACTCCTCCCACTCCATCCCCACCCCCCCATTTTTGCCTTTGGAAGAGTCACCCGTGCCAAAACGTTCCTTGTACGGGCTGCTTCTCCACACCTTTCCCCTCCATCTGCCGACTGGGCTTGCCGTGGCAGTCCATGTTCCCATCTGGCAGTGGAGCAGGTCCCCAGTGGAAGTCCCTCTAAGCAGGGGTCCTTTCCCTGTGCACTGGGGACCAGGGGTGGAAGGCGATGCATTGGTACAGCAGGTTCTCTGACACCCTGTCCACGTGTCCATTCTGTGGGCAGGAGGAGTCAGCCTACTGTGCCCACACAGCGGCCCCTGTTTGAGTTTCTGAAAGGACAGCCACTGAGGCTCTGGCTGCATTTTAGTCCCACGCTCCTCGTATACGGGCACCCAGTACGGAAAGGGGTGGGGCTAGAGGAGGGTCTCCTGGTGGGCTTGCTCCTGGGCCTGGCCAAGATGGCCACTCACGGGTCTAGGCGGTGGCACAGCCCGGGCTGACTGCCCGTCCCTCTACCAGGGATACATTTTGTGCCCGGCTGTCCTTGGAGAGGGAGCACACGATCGCCATGGGTACAGTGGGGGACTTCTGATAGCGGTGCCCCCCCCAAGGCATTGACTGTTTTATAGATGGTAGTAACCACATCTTAATCTGAGTATACTTACCGTCTTGTAATGTCTGTACCTTGTGTATATATGATGTAAATAATGTCTGTACCTTGATTTTCAGAAGGCATTTGATAAGGTCCCACATAGGAGATTGGTGGGTAAAATCAGAGCTCAGGGCATTGGGGGGAAGACATTGACATGGATAGAAAACTGGTTGGCAGATAGAAAGCAAAGGGTAACAGTGAATGGGTGTTTCTCGGAATGGCAGGTGGTGACTAGTGGGGTGCCACAGGGCTCTGTATTGGGACCACAGCTGTTTACGATTTACATCAACGATTTAGATGAAGGCATTGAGAATAACATCAGCAAATTTGCTGATGATACTAAGCTGGGTGGCAGTGTGACATGTGATGAGGATGTTAGGAGAATTCAGGGTGACTTGGATAGGCTGGGTGAGTGGGCAGATACTTGGCAGATGACGTTTAATGTGAATAAGTGTGAGGTTATCCACTTTGGGAGTAAGAACAGGAAGGCAGATTATTATCTGAAAGATGTAGAGTTAGGTAAGGGAGAAATACAAAGAGATCTAGGAGTCCTTGTTCATCAGTCACTGAAGGTGAATGAGCAAGTGCAGCAGGCAGGGAAGGCTAATGGAATATTGGCCTTTATTACAAAGGGAATTGAGTACAAGAGCAAGGAAATCCTTTTGCATTTGTACAGGGCCCTGGTGAGACCACACCTGGAGTATTGTGTACAGTTTTGGTCTCCAGGGTTAAGGAAAGACATCCTGGCTATAGAGGAAGTGCAGCGTAGATTCACGAGGTTAATTCCTGGGATGTCCGGACTGTCTTACGCAGAGAGGTTAGGGAGACTGGGCTTGTACACGCTGGAATTAAGGAGATTGAGAGGGGATCTGATTGAAACATATAAGATTATTAAGGGATTGGACAAGATAGAGGCAGGAAATATGTTCCAGATGCTGGGAGAGTCCAGTACCAGAGAGCATGGTTTGAGAATAAGGGGTAGGTCATTTAGGACAGAGTTAAGCAAAAACTTCTTCTCCCAGAGAGTTATGGGGGTCTGGAATGCACTACCTCGGAAGGCAGTGGAGGCCAATTCTCTGGATGCTTTCAAGAAGGAGTTAGATAGGTATCTTATGGATAGGGGAATCAAGGGATATGGGGACAAGGCAGGAACCGGGTATTGATAGTAGTTGATCAGTCATGATCTCAGAATGGCGGTGCAGGCTGGAAGGGCTGAATGGTCTACTTCTGCACCTATTGTCTATTGTAAATAAACTGTTATAGTTTTGGTTAAAAAAAACAAACAGGTCAAAGGGTAGAGGTCAGGCTAATAGTGGTCCACCGGTCCTCCGGGTTCAGAGTTCAGCTTGGGTCTAACAACCCTGACTGGTTGCTAAAATTGTTACAGAAACAGTGATGAAGGATCCAACATCAGAGTGTGATGGTATTCCTGAATCTCCACCCGGGACCTGCTTGTCTGCCTGTAGTGAAAACCGAGAGGAAACTACTGACATGATGAAGGGAGCCTGAACACCACCGGAGATGGAGGAGCTTCATTGCTGCTCTAAATGCCAGTGGCATAGCGGGAGGGGGGGGGGGGGGGGAAGAGAGAGAGAGAGAGAGAGAGAGAGAGAGAGAGAGAGAGAGAGATGATATATGATTCCGGAGACTCTTTAGAATTAGTTCTGAACTTTGAAACGACAGGTTATTTTCCGTTCTTTTCCTGGAAAAGTTTTCCCCTTAACAAAAGAAAAGCCATCAACAAAATTCCCGTTATTTAAGGATATAAGAGATATTTCATGTGGGAAATGAAAGGGAGTTTCCTGACAGAGAAGTAAACAAATTCAAAATTGTCCCAATGTGCTTAACATGGGTAAGTAGTGTATTTGTAATCATCTCCGTTTGAAATTACAAACATTTCCTCATTGTAAAATGCTGGAAGATCCGTTGGCTTCATTACCAAAGTTTGGTTAAACATTCCCCAGTTCCCAAAAGAGGAAAGAGTCACTTGACTCTCTGTCACCCTGGATCGATGAAATTGGATCAGAATCATAATCAGGTTTATTATCACTGAAAACTATTGATTTGCAGCAGCAGTACATACAGAAATACTTGGTTACAATAAGAAAATGTATTTTCTTATTGTAACAAATAAGAAAATATATTTTAAAATATAGTGCAAAAAGATAGTGAGGTATAATAAGCAATGCACACAAAATGTTGGAGGAACTCAACAGGTCAGGCAGCATCAATGGAAATGAATCAACAATTGCCATTTCAGGCCAAGACCCTTTTGTTGCTTAAGATAGTGAGATACTGTTGATGGACCATTCTGAAATCTGATGGAGCAGGGTAAG
>NC_082712.1:79503617-79536117 GCF_030144855.1 Hypanus sabinus | reverse complement strand
TGTGTGTGCATGTGAGTGTCAGTGTGTATGTGTGTGTGAGTGTGTATGTGTGTGAGAATGTGTGTGTGTGTGTGAGTGTGTCTGAGTGTGTATGTGTGTGTGTGTGAGTGTGTATGTGTGTGAGGTGTATATGTGTGTGTGTGTGTGAATGTGTATGTGTGTGTGAGTGTGTATGTGTGTGAGAGTGTATATGTGTGTATGAGTGTGTGCGTGTGAGTGTCTGTGTATGTGTGTGTGTGAGAGTGTGTGTGAGTGTGTATGTGTGTGAGGTGTATATGTGTGTGTGTGAATGTGTATGTGTGTGTGAGTGTGTGCGTGTGGGTGTCTGTGTATGTATGTGTGTGTGAGTGTGTATGTGTGTGAGAGTGTATATGTGTGTGTGAGTGTGTGTGTGCATGTGGGTGTCTGTGTATGTATGTGTGTGAGAGTGTGTGTGTGAGTGTCAGTGTGTATGTGTGTGTGAATGTGTATGTGTGTGTGTGTGACTGTCTGTGTATGTGAGTGTGTGTGTGAGTGTCAGTGTGTATGTGTGTGTGAGTGTGTATGTGTGTGTGAATGTGTATGTGTGTGTGTGTCAGTGTGTATGTGTGTGTGTGAGTGTGTGTGCATGTGAGTGTCAGTGTTTATGTGTGTGTGAGTGTGTATGTGTGTGAAAGTGTGTGTGAGTCTGTGTGTGTGTGTGTGTGTGTGTCAGTCTGTATGTGTGTGTATGTGAGAATGTGTTTGTGTGTGTGCATGAGTGTCAGTGTGTACATGTGTGTGTGAATGTGTGTGTGAGTGTGTGCGTGTGAGTGTCTGTGTATGTGTGTGTGTGTGTGTGAGAATGTGTGTGTGAGTGTGCGTGTGCGCGTGAGTGTCAGTCTGTATGTGTGTGTGAGTGTGTGTCTATGTGAGAATGTGTTTGTGAGTGTGCGTGTGTGTCAGTGTGTATGTGTGTGTGAGTGTGTGTGTATGTGTGTGTGTATGTGAGAATGTGTTTGTGAGTGTGCGTGTGTGTCAGTGTGTATGTGTGTGTGAGTGTGTGTGCGTGTGTGTCAGTGTGTATGTGTGTGTGTGAGTGTGTGTGTGTGAGTGTATGTGTGTGTGAGAGTGTATGTGTGTGTGAGTGTGTGTGCATGTGAGTGTCAGTGTGTATGTATGTGTGTGTGTGTGTAGCACTTGCATCTCCTGTTTCATGTGCCTGTGGGCCCCTCCAGCTTACTGTGGAGTGTTGGGCTTCTAAGTTTCTGGAGGAACTGTATTTGCTAATTGTTGTCGTAACGAGAGCCATTCAGCCCTTTACTTTCTGATTAATCTGGTCGGTTAATCGTGACTGGCACGGGTTTCCCACATTCCATGGTTATTTAAAATGGACTCTTGTTTAGTGCCCTAGCGGAGTCATTGTGTTGGAGAGGAGGAATTGTCTCGCAGTGTCACTCAGTCATTCCTGTGAGGCTCTTTTGCTATCCCCGTGTCTAACTCCTGTTTCCATCTCTACACGGAGAATCTACCGCTTGCTGCTCCTGGGGTCCGGTCGTTGACAGCGCTTCCCGGGTTGAGTCGGTGCAGAGCGAGAGCCTGCCATTCCTCTGCACTTGGGCCCAGCCCTGCGTGAAATCCTGCATGGGATTCCTGTCCCCACCCCTAGGTGTTCTGGTTAAATGAACCAGTTACAACACCATATGCAAGTTTGCTGATGTCCGCTGTATCAAAGGCAGAGATGTATCAAAGTACAAGGGGGAGAATGAAAATTTGGCTGAGTGGTATACCAATAACAACCTCTCACTCAATGTCAGTGAGACCAAGGAGCTGGTTTTGCACTTCAGGAGAGGGAAGCCGCAGGTCCATGAGCCAGTAATCATTGGAGGATCAGAGGTGGAGAGGGTCAGTGACTTTAAGTTCCTGGGTGTCACCATCTCAGAGGACCTGTCCTGGACCCATCATATAAATGTAATTGCAAGAAAGCATTACAGAACCTCTACTTCCTTAGAAGTCTGAGGAGATCTGGCATGTCATCAAAAACCTTGGCAAACTTCTATAGATGTGTGGTGGGAAGTGTGCCGACTGGCTGCGTTACGGCCTGGTATGGGAACGCCAATGCCTTTGAGTGGAAAATCCTACAAAAGATAATGGATTCAGTCCAGTACATCACAGGTAAAACCCTCCCAACCATTCAGCACATCTATATGAAACGTTGTTGTAGAAAAGCAGCATCCATCATTAAAGATCCTCTCCACCCGGGACATGCTCTCTTCTCACTGCTGCCATCAGGTAGAAGGTACAGGAGCCTCAGGACTCACTCCACCAGGTTCAGGAACAGTTGCTACCCCTCAACCATCAGGCTCTTGAACAAAGGGGGTTAACTACATTCATTCTATTTCTGGTGTTCTCACAACCGACGGTCTCACTTTAAGGACTCTTTATCTTGTTATCTCATGTTCTCATTATTTATTATTTATTTATTTATATCTGTATTTGCACAGTTTGTTGTCCATTGATCCTGTTTACAGTTACTCTCAGTACATACAGTTGTATGCACTCTGGTAACAAACTTTACTTCAAACTTTTGAACTTGGTAGGTTGTTGACTGTGAGCTCTTCCACACACTTCCGCCGATCTGATCCCTGCCACCCCAGGCTCCTATCTAAGCCAATTCCATTTACCCATTTGCATTAGATAGAGTTTCTCAAGGAAGTTACTCGGGAAGCGGATGAAGCCAAGGCAATGGATGTTGTCTACGTGGACTTTAGTAAGGCATTTGACAAGATCCCGCACGGGAGGCTGGTCAAGAAGATTCAGTCGCTCAGCATTCAAGATCAGGTAGTAAACTGGATGAGACATTGGCTTTGTGGGAGAAACCAGAGAGTGGTAATTAATGGTTGCCGATCTGACCGGAGACATGTGACTAGTGGTGTGCCTCAGGAGACGGTGACAGGTCTGTTGTTGTTTGTCATCTATATAATGTGGTTAACTGGATCAACAAATTTGCAGATGACACCAAGATTAGGGATTTAGTGGACCATGAGGAAGGCTATCAGAGCTTGCAGTGGGATCTGAACCAGCTGGGAAAATGGGCAGAAAAATGGCAGATGGAATGTAATAAAGACCAGCGTGAGGTGTTGCACTTTGGAAGGACAAACAGGGTAGGACTTACATGGGAACAGTAAGGCATGGAGGAGTGCTATAGAACAGAAGGATCTGGGATTACAGAGCCATGATTCCCTGAAAATAGTCCTAAAGAAGGAATTGGCAGATTGACCTTCTTAAATCGAAGTACTGACTACAAGAGTTGGGGTCTTATATTGAAGTTGTATAAGACGCTGGTGAGGCCAAATTTGGAGTACTGTGTGCAGTTCTGTTCACCCACCTGCAGGAAATATGTCAATAACATTGAAAGAGTACAGAGAAAATTTACAAGGATGTTGCCAGGACTTGAGTTTCTGAGTTACAGGGATAGGTTGAATAGGTTATTATTTTATTCCCTAGAGCAGAGGTCGGCAACCTGCGGCTCCAGAGCCACATGCGGCTCTTTGATCTCTGTGATGCGGCTCCCCGTGGTTTGTTAGCTTTTGAAATGTAATTCGAAATTTGAAGATTATGGTGATCTTGTACTTTGCGGAGACACCGTTTCCTGGCACATCCGAACAATTAGCCACCGTTCCGACTAAGGGAGATAGCCTACGGGGGTTTGTGAGTACGTGTCTTTTGGAGCATCCGCGCCCATGGGTACGGGTTGAGGGAGGCTTTAAAGCAAGGCTGTTCGAATAAAGTTACCTTTGACTGCAGTCTTTATTTTAGCGCTGCGTGTAGCGCTACATCGCTACAACGTGTTTTTTTATCGCTATTAATATACATCACCACTGCCAATACCTGACACCCGCCAGTGCGCGCTTTCTTTTAATTCTTCGATCCAAGGTAGGCTACCTATGTAGTAACCTTCAACCCAACGTCTTTTTTTCGGAGTTCAAAATGTTTTTGTTGCATGCAGAAATGTAATTTCGTTTTCTCTGCAGGAGTTCATCAATTTCAAAAATGCAACACGTTATAGTTTGTTTATACATAGCATAAAGGCAAAAAAAACCCGTTGTATGCAGTGTTATTTCGTTTTGTGGCTCCCAGTGTTTTCTTTTCTGTGGGAAATGGGTCCATATTGGCTCTTTTAGTGGTAAACGTTGCCGACCCCTGCCCTAGAGCGTAAGAGAATGTGGGGAGAATTGATGGAGGTGTACAAAACTATGAGGGGTATAGATAAAGTAAATGCAAACAGGCTTTTTCCACTAAGGCTGGGTAGGACTACAACTAGAGGTCATGGGTTAAGGGTGAAAGGAGAGAAGTTTAAGGGGAACATGAGGGGAAACTCCTTCACTCAGAAGGAGGTGCCTGTGCAAGTGTTGGATGGGGGGGGGGTGGATTTCAATGTTTGAGATAAGTTTTGATAGGTGAGGGGTATGGAGGGTTGTGGTCTGGGTGCAGGTCGATGGGAGTAGGCAGATTAGTATTTTGTCATGGACTAGATGGACTGAAGGGCCTGTTTCTGTTCTATGATTCTATAACTCTATTCCTGAAGGGCCTGGGATGTGAAATACCTTTGTTTGAAGCAGAAATTGATTCCCAGTGGAGCCTAGGCCATGGATAACCTCCATCTCCACCATGCTCTGTTCTGAGCCACTTTATGGAGGGTGTCCCCCTCCCCCAGTTTCAGCCCCGACATCTCTCCTCCGCGTGTTTTTTGGACGTCCCTTTTTCCTCTTTCCTTGGGGATTCCGTTTTAACGCCTGCCCGGTGATGTTGTTGGTTGGCTTCCTCAAGGAGCGTCCGATCCACTCCATTTCCGTTTGCGTATTTCTATCTCCATGGATTCCTGGTTGGGGTTTTCCCACGGTGTCCGGTCGGTTACTTTGTCACAGGCACATGTCATGTAATTTTTTTGCTATGTGGCAGCAGTACATTGCAATACGTAGAGTCATAGAAAAGTAGAGCGCAGAAACAGGCCTTCAGCCCATCTAGTCCATTCTGAACCATTTGAACTGCCTACCCCCATACCCCCACCACCAAGCTTCCCTTAAACATTGAAATCGAGCCCACATCCACGACCTGCACTGGCAGCTCGTTCCACACTCTCACCACCCTCTCAGTCCCCCTTTCCCTCTCTAAACCCATGCCTTCTAGTTTTTGATTCAATTTCCCTGGGAGAAAGGCTACGACCACTCACCCTGTCGATGCCTCTCACAATTTTACACTCCTCTATAAGGCAACCCTTCATTATCCTACTCTTCAAGCAATAAAGTCCTATCTGTCCAACCTTTCCCTCTAACTTAGTCCCTCGTGTCCTGGCAACATCCTTGGAAATATTCTCCGCACTCTTTCAAGCTTAGTGACGTCTTTCCCATAACAGAGCAACTTGTTGGGACAACAAGTTATTGAGTGGCTGGTATAGAACTGGTATACCAGTTCTGGTATAGAAACACCAGTGTCCTTGAATGGAGAATCTCTCAAAAAGTAGTGGACACAGCCCAGTCCATCACGGGTAAGGCCCTCCCCACCATTGAGCACATCCACATAAAGCATTGTGGCAGGAAAGCTGCGTCCATCATCAGGGACCCCCACCACCCAGGCCATGCTCCCTTCTCGCTGCTGCCATGGTATGGTGGTTAGCACAACGCTTTACAGTACCAGCGATCCGGGTTCAATTCCTGACACTGTACGTTCTCCCCATCACTGCATGGGCTTGCTCCCACAGGCCAAAGACATACTGGTTGGTAGGCTAATGGGTCATCGTAAATTGTCCTGTGATTAGGCTAGAGTATATAAAAGGTGGGTTGCTGGGTTAAATGGCCCTGTTCCATGCTGTATCTCAATCAATCAATCAATCAATCAATAATCAATAAATAAGGTGCAGGACCCTCAGGTCTCACACCACCAGGTTCAGGAACATTTGCTACCCCTCAACCATCAGGCTCCCGAGCCACAGGAGCGTCTTCACAGAGTCTTCACTTGCCCCATCACTGAAATGTACCCACAACCTATGGACTCACTTCCACAGACTCTCATCTTATGTTCTTGATATTTATTGTTTATTTTTATTCTTATTTCTTTTTGTAATTGCACACTGGTTAAACTCCCAAATCTTTCATGATTCCATTGTGGATTAATTGAGTATGCCCACATGAAAATGAATCTCTGGGCTGAGTCCAGTGACATATATGTACTTTGATAGCAGATTTTCTGTGAAGTTTGAACAAAAGCCTTCAATGCTCTAGCAGCACCATAGTGGCAACCACAACCGAAGATACAAAAATCTGATAGTATGTCCCAGTAGGTTCAAGGATGGTTTCTTACCCCACAGTTATCAGACCATTGAACAGTCCACAAGAACATTAAGATGAACTCTTGACCTGGAAGATTTAGGAAGGAGCAGAGAACATTTACCAGGATGATGCCTAAAATGGAAAATGTCTTACGTGGAACTTTTGAATGAGCTGAGGCTTTCTGCTTTTGAGCAGGAGTTCCAGCCTGGGGTCCGTGGACCCCTTGGTGAATGGTAGGTAGGTCCATGGGAACTACTGGTTTAGAGTGAAAGAGATGAGATGAAACTTGATAAGATTGTCAGAGACACAGATAGAGTAGAAGCCAGTGCAGGTAAAATAAAGTTTTTCACTGTACCTCGGTGGATAAAACCATAATGCATAGGAGCATAAGTTGGGCTATTCGACCTATCCAGTCTGTCCTGCCGTTCTATCATGGCTGATTCATTAAGCCTCTCAACCCCATTCTCTTGCCTTCTTCCTGTAATCTTTGATACCCTGACTACTGAAGAACCTATTCACCTCTGCTTTAAATATACCCAATGACTTGGCTTCCACGGCCGTCTGTGGCAATGAATTCCATAGATTCACCACCCTCTGGCTTAAAAATTCCTCCTCATCTCTGTTCTAAAGGGACGTCCCTCTACGCTGAGGCTGTACCCTTTGGTCCTAGTCTGCCCCAGTAGAGGAAACATCCTCTCCACATTGACTCTCTGGAGGCCTTTAGATATTTGATAGGTCACTGAGAATCCCTCCCATTTTCCAAAATTCTAGAGAGATCCAGTCATTAAATGCTCCTCATACATTAGCCTTTTCATTCACAGAATCATTATCGGGAATCCCCGGCAGAACCTAAGTGCCAGCAGATGTGACAAGAATAACACTGAACAACAACATTCTTTGAAAGTGTTTGCTTCCTCGAATTTTTTTTTCTGTTTATGGTAAACTGCATGAAGCTGAATGCAAATGTAATTTCAGACTACTCGTATCAGATAGGAATTCAGAGAAACAAGAAATTAACTTCTATTGAATCTAGTGCATTTATTTGTGTAACAATGCTGATGTTTTGCCATAGTTCACCTAAGCTAAAAATGTTTTGTTAATAATTTTCAATTATACTCTGTGTCTGAGGCTTCTCGCTGAAGTGTCCAACAATAATCAGCCAGCACTGATGGATTCCAGTTGCCCTGATACCATTTCTCTATGACTGCAATGCCTTGGTGTAACCTTTCACTGTGCTCGTCACTGACAGCGGTGAGATTTGCAGCAAAGAAGTCTATTGAATGGAATTGACTTTATTTCTTACATCCTTCACATTCATGAGGAGTGGAAATCTTTACGTTACGTCTCCATCTAAATGTGTAATGTGCAATCTCAGTAATTTATAATAATGTATAATAAATAGAACAAGTCAATGTAACATAGAAATACACTCAAATCAGTGTGAGTTAATCAGTCTGATGGCCTGGTGGAAGAAGCTGTCCGGGAGCCTGTTGGTCCTGGCTTTTATGCTGCGGTACCGTTTCCCGGATGGTAGCAGCTGGAATAGATTGTGGTTGGGGTGACTCGGGTCCCCAATGATCCTACGGGCCCTTTTTACACACCTGTCCTTGTAAATGTCCTGAATCATGGGAAGTTCACAACCCCAGGTGTGCTGGGCTGTCCGCACCACTCTCTGCAGAGTCCTGCGATTAAGGGAGGTACAGTTCCCACACCAGGCAGTGATGCAGCCAGTCAGGATGCTCTCAATTGTGCCCCTGTAGAAAGTTCTCAGGATTTGGGGGCCCAAACCAAACTTCCCCAACTGTCTGAGGTGAAAGAGGCGCTGTTGTGCCTTTTCACCACACAGCTGGTGTGCACAGACCAAGTGATGAACTTGGTGATGTGGATGCTGAGGAACTGTTTACCCTCTCAACTCCAGACCCACTGATGTCAATAGGGCTTAGCCAGTCCCCATTCCTCCTGTAGTTCACAACCAGCTCCGTTGAATGGAAATGCAGAAAACAAATCTTTAGTGACATGTTGCACTATGTTTGAACATGTTTCGTATGTTTGAAGCATGTTGTCAGCCAGCTACACGTAGATTGGTGCTCTGTGATTGCCAAGAAAATCTCAACAGCACCCTTGAGTGCCTTCCATTCAATTTTCTCTGCTCTCACTAGACAACCTGTTTGATCTGCGGACCAACAAAAATGCTTTCGTTAATCATGGCATCAGTTATTCAGGGAAACATCTGTCTCAAATATTGAAATCTTCCACTGAAATTTATAGCCTTTGTAAAACCTGTCCACCATGCAGCATGTGCCTTGCCTCTGCATACCCAGACGTGCCTGGACAAGACAGAAAACTTCTCAGCATACATTGTGAGCAACATTTTAATTGAGATATGGTACAGAATTGACCCTTTCAGCCCTTCAAGCTGCACCTCCCAGCAACCCCCGATTTAATCCTAGGCTAATCTCAGAACAAATTACAATGACCAATTAACCTTCCAAACGGTAACATCTTTGGACTGTGGGAGGAAATTCACGCAGTTAAGGGGAGAATGTATAAACTCCTTATGGGCAACAGTGAGGATTGAACTGTGGTGTAAACTGTTGTGCAAAGCACTATGCTACAAGCTGCCCTGGGAGTATGTGAAGGGTGTATGAATTGAAAGAACAGAAGTACAGGCAATTTTAAATAAATGATGTGCGGTAGGGAAATTTCAAGGTGATTTTCATGATCAACAACCCAAAATCCAGAAGGTACACCCGTTGACATATCAAGCTAAATCATATTGGGATGGATTGATATTGGGTAAGCAAGCACACGATGAGCCAAAGGGCCTCAGTCTGTGTTACGTGTCTATGACTTATAGGACTTCCCAAAGCTCTTTGAATGCCTGGATTTTCCCTGGCAACCTCTATGCTAAGTGCAACAATGAGTTCCCATCACACTGAACCTTGGAGTGAACCTCAGTTATGAGTAATCACTTAGAGCTGTCACTCATGCTTTCCAACCCTCCCATGGAATCGTCAAGTCTCACGGGCTGCTTGCTCCAGTTCCCAGGCCTTCAATGCGCTGATCCTTGTACTTTGGAAGTGATTGAGACTGGCAAAGCTTTTACTTGGGATTGGGACTCAGTGGGGGCTGAGAACAGTGGGAGGCACCCTTTCCATTCAGTTTTAAACAGGAAGATTCTTCAGCTGGTTGTCTCGTTCCTCTTTATAAGCAGGTGGTTAGCACATACAGTACGTGTATTACAATGGGATAAAGCTCTCTCTACACTGTCCCATCACACATAAAACTGAATTAGTCCATCCGGCCCATTGAGTCTACTCCACTATTCCTTTATGACTGATTTATTTTCCCTCTCAACCCCATTCTCCTGCCTTCTCCCCATAACCTTTGATGCCCTGACTAATCAAGAACCTACCGGTCTTCTCTTCAAGTACACCCAACAACCTGGCCTCCACAGCTGTCTGTGCAAATAGTTTCCACAGATTCACCACCCTCTGGCTAAAGAAATTCCTCATCATTTCCATTTTAAATGGACATCCTTCTATAATGAGTCTGTGCCCTCTGGTCTTAGACTCCCCCACTCTATCATCCTCCTCACTCTATCTGGACCTTACAACATTCAATAGGTTTCAATGAGATCCCCCTCATACTTCTAAACTCCAATGAGTACCGGCCCAGAGCCACCAAACAATCCTCAGATGTTAACCCTTTCATTCCTGAGAGAATTCTTGAGAACCTGCTCTGGATTCTCCCCCAGTGCTAGCACATCTTTTCTTAGATAAGGAGCCTAAGACTACTCACAAATCTCCAAAAGCCTAACAAAGCCTCAGCATTGCATCTTTATTTTTACATACTAGTCCTCTCAAAATGAACGCTAACTTTGCATTTGCCTTCCCAACCACTGATTCTACCTACAAATTAACTTTTAGGGAATCCTGCTTGAGGACTCCCAAGTCTCTTAGCACCTCTTATTTTTGAATATTCTCCTCATTTACAAAATAGTCGGTGCCTTTATTCCTTCTATCAAAGTGCGTGGCCATACACTTCCTGACACTGTATTCCATCTGCCACTTCTTTGCCCATTCTCCCAACCTGTCCGAGTTTTTCTGCACATTCCCTGGCTCCTCAAAACTATCTACTCTTCCACCCATCTTTGTATCATCTGCAAACTTGGCCACAAAGCCATCAATTCCATCATCCAAACCATTGATATATAACATAAAAAGAAGTGGTCCCAACACCAACCCTGCGGAACATCACTAGTCACCGGCATAAAAAGGCACCCTTTATTCCCAATCCCACATGCCCAGGGTGAGACACAGGGTGAAGCTCCCACTACACTGTCCCATCACAAACTCCCAGGGTCAGACACACAGTGAAGCTCCCTCTACACTGTCCCATCACACACTCCCAGGGTCAGACACAGAGTGAAACTCCCTCTACACCATCCCATCACACACTCCCAGGGTCAGACACAGAGTGAAGCTCCCTCCACACTGTCCCATCACACACTCCCAGGGTCAGACACAGTGAAGCTCCCTCTACACTGTCCCATCACACACTCCCAGGGTCAGACACAGAATGAAGCTCCCTCTACACTGTCCCATCACACACTCTCTCAGGGTCAGACACAGAGTGAAGCTCCCTCCACACTGTCCCATCACACACTCCCAGGGTCAGACACAGAGTGAAGCTCCCTCTACACTGTCCCATCACACACTCCCAGGGTCAGACACAGAGTGAAGCTCCCTCCTCACTGTCCCATCACATACTCCCGGGGTCAGACACAGAGTGAAGCTCCCTCTACACTGTCCCATCACTCACTCCCAGGGTCAGACACAGAGTGAAACTCCCTCTACACCGTCCCATCACACACTCCCAGGGTCAGACACAGAGTGAAGCTCCCTCTACACTGTCCCATCACACACTCCCAGGGTCAGACACAGAGTGAAGCTCCCTCCTCACTGTCCCATCACACACTCCCGGGGTCAGACACAGAGTGAAGCTCCCTCTACACTGTCCCATCACTCACTCCCAGGGTCAGACACAGAGTAAAGCTTCCTCTACATTGTCCCATCATGCACTCCTAGCACGTCAGGGAATTATGTTCTTTCTGTGCTACCCCGCCATAAGCTTTGTTCCCCAAGTTCAGAGTCTACCTTCCATCGACCTACCATTCTGCCCCATTAATAATTCTCTGCTGGGTTAACACTGACCCCTGGAATGGAATATTGAGAGACTTTACGGACTGGGCCTGTGCAACCCACAGGTGACCACAAAGAACTATCTGTACAGTGCTCATCAGGGGTTGCGTGTCCAACCAGTGTTCACGACTTCAGAATGATAACCGTTTAGGTCTGGTGTTCTTCAAGCATTGGATGGAAATCCCACCTGCAGATGGTTGCACAGTTCACGTGCCGGATGAATGTACCACCAGGCTCAAGGACAGCTCCTACCCTGCTGTCATCAGATTTCATACGATAAGAAAAGCTCAGAATCTAGTTCGTCATGATCTTGCACTTTATTGTTCACTTGCACTGCAGTTCCTCTGTTGCTGTTACACTTTATTCTGCATTGTGATTGTTTTACCTTGTAGACAGTGTAATGAATTGGCCTGTATGAAAAATAGCAAGACAAGTTTTTCACTGTATCTCCATACCTGTGAAAATAATACAAAGAGCAACTGATTATTGGTTTATCGGTGGGCAAACCAAAGGAATAACTTCAACCAGTTCACTTGACCCACCATTGAACTGTTCCCACAACCTATGAACTCATTTCAAGGACTCTTCATCTTGTGTTCGTGATATTTATTGCTTATTTAATTATTATTATGATTTCTTTCTTTTTATATTTGCACAGTTTCTTGTCTCCTGCACTCTGGTTGAACGCCGTAGTTAGGCGATCTTTCACTGATTCTGTTATGATTACTACTCTATGGCTTTGCTGAGTATGCCCACAGGAAAATGAATCACAGGGCTGTATGTGGTGACATACTGTATATGTACTTTGATAATATTGTGACGCCCTGGGAAAGGTTTCACTGCTGATGTCATGGTTTCTCTGTAGCTGCAGTGTTTGGGGTATGATTAGAGATAACGGGGGCTTTGGAATGTGCGCTGGCCAACGAGGGGAGTGTTTTTCTTTCTTGTGTGCCTGAGAGCGAGGGGTTCGCAGGCTTTTGGTTCAGCGGAAGATGGAGAGAGAAGACACCAGAACCGAGAAGTCGTAGACTGCAGGACGGAGCAGATGTGGAATGGGGTCAGAGTTGACGATGGCCGGGGGAAATCAATGGAAAACAAATGGATGGGAAAACCATGAGCTCCAACATGCGCATTAGACTGATTAATTAAAATGGCCCTTTACTTTTGTTTTCTTTACTAACCCTCCAGTCAAATTAGGAATTATAAAGCTCAATTGTTTAATTGCATTTGGAATACTGTTTGTTATTGAGTGGTACTGATTTGTAACAGGCGAAAACGTTGTGCGGTATCCACACAAACAAGATTTCTCAAGTTTGGCAGGCCAGAGAGTGTCTTTCCCTTGACTAACACAACCCACCGAACCTGGGGGTTACAATACTTTGAACATTGAGCGCCAGGTACACAGAATATTAATGCACTGTACCAGCTCTTCATCTCACAATATTGTGCTGACCTTTTAACCTACTCTAACATCAATCTAACCCTTTCCTCCCACATAGCCCTCCATTTTTCTTTCATGCATGTGTCTATCTAGGGGTCTGTCAAATGTCCCTAGTGTATCTGTCCCTACCATAATGCTTGGCAGTCCATTCCACCCACCCACTGCTCTGTAGGCAAAACCCTACCTCTCACTTTCCTCCAATCACATTAAAACAATGCCCCCTCATATCAGTTATCTCCGCCCTGGGAAAGTCGCTGGCTATGAGTAGCGCAAAGCTGAAGCTGACATCATTTTGAGCCATGTTGATATTGAGTGACAGGACAGGCTTGAGGAGTTAAGTGGCCCCTCTTAACCCCTCCTCCTGACATGCTGAACCATCCGATTTTGAAATTGGAAAGTTTGACATGGATGGGCAGCTGGATGGAACGTGGATTTCCAAGGAACATGCACAAAATGCTGGAGGAACTCAGCAGGTCAAGCAGCGTCTGTGGAGAGAAGTAAACAGTTGACATTATGGGCCGAAGCTCTTCTTCAGGACTGGGAAGGAAGGATGAAGTTAGACACTGGGAGGTGACAGGTAGGAAAGAAGATGGGTGAAGGGGGGGATGAAGCGAGAAGCTAGGAGGTGATAGGTGAGTTCATGTGAGGGATAAAGTGGGTGGGTGGGAGAAGGGGGTGATGTGAGACACTGGGAGGTGATAGGTAAGACCAGGTGAGGGGTGGGGATGAAGCAAAAAGCTGGGAGATGATAGGCGGGACAAGATGAGGGGAAGGTTGGTGGGTGGGGGAGATGGGTGATGTGAGGTGCTGGGATGTGATAGGCGGGACAAGATGAGGGGAAGGTTGGTGGGTGGGGGAGATGGGTGATGTGAGGTGCTGGGAGGTGATAGGTGGGACAAGGTGAGGGGAAGGTGGGTGGATGGGGGAGAAGGGTGATGTGAGGTGCTGGGAGGCGATAGGTGGGACAAGATGAGGGGGAAGGTGGGTGGGGGAGATGGGTGATGTGAGGTGCTAGGAGGTGATAGGTGGGACAAGGTGAGGGGAAGGTGGGTGGGTGGGGGAGATGAGTGATGTGAGGTGCCGGATTTTTTTTCACTTCTTATAAGATATTGGTTGAATTAATGCAAGACCAAAATCATGGTTTAAATTGTAATTTCTTTTTACTGACATAATTTGTATTGTTAGCAATTTACCTTTAACAAATCATGTATTTTTAACAGTATGTGGTGGTTCGTCCCCAGAAAGCAATATAGCAGTCATCTATACCTTTTCATTTTTAATTGGCTAGGTATTAGCACATAACCCATGTGACGTAACTGTGCAACCATTAATCAGTTTACCTCTATCTAAGGAGCTTCCGTTATCTCGAGTATGAAGGAGTTAAACTTTTCAAAAGCACCGTATTGGATCTATGGAAACTCTTTAATCTCTGCTTTGCTTCTTGGATCCTCATTTAGTTTCAAGTACTCTGCATCTTTGTTTAAAATAAATGATCATGAAAATCAAAGTTTCTCGCTCATTCCCAAACCCCTGAAAGAACTCAGGGACGGAAACTTACCAAGACCTGACAAAGGACACAGTAATGGTGAATGGAAAAAGCGACAGGGAAGTAATTCCTGAAAGTTAGATAAATCAACGTCCCATCAAATTGGAGGCTCAGAAACCCTTCTCAGGACATTTGCAGCTTTAGAGGATGCTCCAACCTCCTCCCACATCCCAAAGAAATGAGGGGGGTTCATTGGCCATTGAAAATTAGCCCCTTTGGGTGTGAAGTGGCAAAGGACAAATAACTCCTGTGAGTCGAATAGAATGAAGATACCACCTAGCAGGGACATTGGAAATGGCACTGAGGGTACAACCTATTTGGAATCCCCCCCCCCCAACCCCGCCGTGACCAGCTGGTATTCCACCAGGAGCTCTGCTTCCGTCCCACATCCCGATGGTGTGTGGGGTCATTGGTACAACCCGGCGCTGTAAATTGCCCCCCTAGTGTGTGGTCAAGGGGTAGACTCCAGGAAAAGTTGGTGGGAATGTGGGGAGGATGAAATGGGATTGGTGTCAGTGGGTGTTTGGTGGTCGGCACACACTGGGTGGCTGGAAGCTCTGTGTCTCTAATTTGAGTGTCTACGGCTCTGTGAAGGGAAGAAAGGGACAGTGAGGGGAGAGAGGTGAGAAATGACAGGGTAATGAGGAATTAGAGAGTGTGTGTGTGTGTGTGTGTGTGTGTGTGTGAGAGACAGACAGACAGACAGACAGAGAGAGAGAGACAGACAGAGAGTGACAGACAGAGAGAGACAGACAGACAGTGACAGAGAGAGACAGACAGATAGAGTGACAGAGAGAGACCGACAGATAGAGAGAGAGAGACAGACAGACAGATAGAGTGACAGAGAGAGAGAGACAGACAGATAGTGACAGAGAGAGAGAGAGAGAGACCGACAGATAGAGAGAGAGAGAGAGAGAGAGAGAGAGAGACAGACAGATAGAGAGACAAGGAGGGAGAAAGGAAGGTGAGCAATAAGTTAGAGAGATGGGGATGAGAGAGATGGGGATGAGAGAGAGATGGGGATGAGAGAGAGATGAAGATGAGAGAGAGAGATGAGGATGAGAGAGATGAGGATGAGAGAGAGATGGGGATGAGAGAGAGATGGGGATGAGAGAGAGATGGGGATGAGAGAGAGAGATGGGGATGAGAGAGAGAGATGATGAGAGAGAGAGAGATGGGGATGAGAGAGAGAGAGATGGGGATGAGAGAGAGAGATGAGGATGAGAGAGAGATGGGGATGAGAGAGAGAGAGATGATGAGAGAGAGAGAGATGGGGATGAGAGAGAGAGATGATGAGAGAGAGAGAGATGGGGATGAGAGAGAGAGAGATGATGAGAGAGAGAGAGATGGGGATGAGAGAGAGAGATGGGGATGAGAGAGAGAGATGAGGATGAGCGAGAGATGGGGATGAGAGAGAGATGAGGATGAGAGAGATGAGGATGAGAGAGAGAGATGAGGATGAGAGAGAGAGATGGGGATGAGAGAGAGAGATGAGGATGAGAGAGAGATGATGAGAGAGAGAGAGATGGGGATGAGAGAGAGAGAGATGGGGATGAGAGAGAGAGAGATGAGGATGAGAGAGAGAGATGGGGATGAGAGAGAGAGATGAGGATGAGAGAGAGATGGGGATGAGAGAGATGGGGATGAGAGAGAGATGGGGATGAGAGAGAGAGATGGGGATGAGAGAGAGAGATGATGAGAGAGAGAGAGATGGGGATGAGAGAGAGATGAGGATGAGAGAGAGAGATGGGGATGAGTGAGAGAGATGGGATGAGAGAGATGTAAAGAATGAGAGAGAGAGAGATGAGGAATGAGAGAAATTGGGGAATAAGTGAGAGAGATGGGATATGTTAAAATGAATAGCAAGGGGTCAGGATAGAGTTAGTAAGTGGAGCAAATGAGAGAAGGAGATTTGGAGAAGTAAATATGGGACTTTAAATTATGGAGCAGTAATGGAAGTGAGGGAGGAGGAGGAGGAGACTTTAACTGTTCCAGTCTGGGCTTCCTGAATCAGAAAGCCTGGATTAGAACCAGGCACAGATGGAGAACAGCTATCAGCAAATGGGCCGAATGGCCAGGGAATCCAGTGTTATAGAAATTCCAACTGCTGCTTCCTCCGCCCCCTCAAGGAACTGCAAGAGGGAAAGAGCCCAGGGTCAGCTCTAGGAGAACCGAGGGGCAAATATGAAGGCTGCCACACAGACGAGGACGATGAGGGCAATGAGGCGGGCAGAGGCCTTCTTCAGGCACACCAGGGTCTGGTGCTTCTGGCTCTGGCGGAAGAGGGCAGACTCCTGGAGAGGCGCCGCCCTCTGGCCCTCCCCCTGTTCCACACTCAGGCTGATGGTGGGCAGCCTCACCACAGCTGTCTCGCCGGAGTCCAGGGTGAGGATGACCTGCTGGCTCAGCGAGGCCACTCCCCCGCCACGCTCTGCTGACACCGGCATCTTGGACAGGACGTGCTGCTGACGGGGCAGGCCCAGGGCTCCGAGGGCCCCGAGCTCCGTGCTGTACCTGCAGAGTGGGCAGGAGATCCGGCAGTGACCCTCTAACCTGACCAGGCACTCGGTGCAGAAGGTGTGGAGGCACTCCAGCTCCCGGGGGCACTTGTCACTCCAGTTGTAATCATGGCAACAGATGTGGCACTCCAGGTCCACCTTGTCCACTTCCTCCGTTTCGACCACCATGGTGGGCTTATCTTGAGTGACCCAGCTGACTTGAAAGCTTGAGGTGTTCAAAAGTGTTGGGTCAACTCAAAAGCCCGTTCTCCCCACTGTTGGCAACCTTCCACTCTCCTCCAGAAGGATCTGAGTCCAAACCTCTCCAGACACAAGAGGTTCTTCGGATGCTGCAAATCTTAAGAAACACACACAAAGTTCTGGAGGAACTTAATGGGCCAGGCAGCATCTATGGAGGAGAATGAGCAGTCAACGTTTCGGACCCCTTCATCAGGAGACACCCTATTATGACTGGACTTTCCTTTGCAGCCTTTCCAACTCAAAATCCTGTGCTCAACTTGCAACTTCTGGAGAATTCCTTGTCGAGAAGGGAGTTGGGTATTGGAGGAAGAGAGAACACAACTTTCCAAGAAAATGGGCCTAAAGTGGTGTCTTTCTCTCCAGCGTCGTCCCTTCCTCCCAATCTGTCTTCTTGACCCCAACTGGACCTTCTCTTCCCGTTGGTTGGAAGGCAGATGTGGCTCAGAGTAAACAACTTGCCTGAGTGAGCAGCCCTGCTTGCAGTGACTTGCTGGTAGTTGTTGGCTGCCCACTTGGGATTCAGTCCACTGGACCTTGGTAGGCTTATGTGGGTCCCTCTGGCTGCAGAGAGTGTTGTATGGGTGGAGGATCTCGCAATGGAACAGTTGAACAATTATAACCAAGGTCAGTCTGGAATACTCAAGGTGAAATCTTCTTAATGACTAGTCAATCCATTCTTTGATGCACTGTTTCGTTTGATGCTCTGTTGGTTACGTGGCGATGTCCGCACATTGCGATCTGAGGTATTTGAAATTCTAATATGGGATCTCCAGAATTCTGAGAACCAGTCTATTGACCACTAAAGTAGTTGAAACATTTCTTGGTGACCTCTGAATGGTGTTGCTTGCAGCCTTCTCCTTGGTCACGTACAAACAAGTTGTTCGGGTCTCTAGTTGGAGCTGTTTATCACTGGCTCTAAAGCTGATTTTTTTGTTGCTTATTCCAGACCCCTGGAGAATGAGGATACTAGGAAAGATAGAAATTAAACAACAGACATTAAGAAAAGAAAAGCATTGGTGAATAATGAAATTATTCCACAAACTGATTATTGATTTCAGGAGAGGGAAACCAGACAGAGAATCAGAGGTAGGGAGGGTTAGCAACTTTAAATTTGTAGGTGTTACTATTTGAGATAGTCTGCCCTGGGCCCAGCGTGTAAATGGAATTGTGAAGAAAGCATGGCAGTGCCTCTACTTTCTTAGAAGTTTGCAAAGATTCAGCATGACATCTAAAACTTTGATCAACTTCCATAGATGTCTAGTGGAGAATGTATTGACTGGCTGCATCACAGCCTGGTATGGAAACACCAACACCTTTGAATGAAAATCCTACAAAAAGTAGTGGATTTGGCCCAATCCATCACGGGTAAAGCTCTCCCCATCATTGAACACATCTCCATGAAACACTGTTGTAGGAAAGCAGCATCTATAATCAGTGATCCCCTTCACCCAGAACGTGCTTTCTTCACAAGACCATGAGATAAAGGAGTAGAAGTAGGCCATTCAGCCCATCGAGTTTTCTCTGCCACTCCACCATGAGCTAAACTATTCTCCCATCTAGTTCCAATTACCAGATTTTTTCCCATATCGCTTGATACCCTGACTTAATTAGATACCTGTCAATCTCCTCCTTAAACACCCTCAATGATCGGGCCTCCACAGCTGTATGTGGCAACAAATTCCATAAATCCACGACCCTCTGGCTAAAAAAATTTCTCTTCATCTCTGTTTTAAATGGGTACCCTCTAATTCTAAGACTGTGACCTCTTGTCCTGGTCTCATCCACCAAGAGAAACAGCCTTTCCACATCCATGCTGTCCAACCCTTTCAACTTTCGAAATGTTTCTATGAGATCCCCTCTCATTCTTCTATACTCTAATGAATACAGTCCAAGATCCAACAAATGCTCCTCATGTTAGTCCCTGCGTTCCAGGAATCATCCTCGCAAATCTTCTCTGAACTCTCTCCAACATCTAAGATAGGGGGCCCAAAACTACACACAGTATTCCAAATGAGGTCTCACCAGTGCCCCATAGAGCCTCATCAACACCTCCTTACTCTTATACACTATTCCTCTTGAAATGAATGCCAACATAGCATTTGCTTTCCTTACTGCCGATCCAACCTGGTGGTTAACCTTTAGGGTATCCTGCATGAGGACCCCGAAGTTCCTTTGTACTTCCGAATTTTGAATTCTCTCTCCATTTAAATAATAATCTGCCTGATTATTTCTTCTTCCAAAATGTACAACCGTACATTTCTCAACATTGTATCTCATCTGCCATTTCTTTGCCCACTCTCCTAAACTGACCAAGTCTCTCAACAACCTTTCCGTTTCCTCAACACTTCCTGCTCCTCAACCTATCTTGGTGTCATCCGCAAATTTAGCCACAAAACCATTTGATCCATAATCTAAATCATCGATAAACAGTGTCAAAAGAAGCGACCCCTGTGGAACACCACTAGTAACCAGCAACCAACCAGAATAGGATCCCTTTATTCCCACCCTTTGCTTTCTGCCTATCAGCCAATGCTCCACCCATTCCAATATCCTTCCTGTAATTCCATGGGCTCTCATCTTATTAAGCAGCCTCTTATGCGGCACCTTATCGAAGGCCTTTTGAAAATCCAAATACACAACATCCACAGCCTCTCCCTTGTCAATCTTATTTGAGATTACCTCCAAAAATTCCAATAGGTTGATGAGGCAGGATCTTCCCTTCATGAAACCATGCTGGCTTGGGCCTATCTTGTCAGGCACCTCGAGGTATTTCATAACCTCGTTCTTGAGGATCGACTCCAATAACTTTCCAACTACCAATGTCAGACTAACAGGTCTGTAATTTTCTTTTTGCTGCCTCCCACCTTTCTTAAACAACGGAACTACATTTGCAACCTTCCAGTCCCCCGGAACCATGCCAGCATCTATTGATTCCTGGAAGATTATTTCCAATGCCTCTACAATCTCCAAAGCCCCCTCCTTCAGAACCCGTGGGTGCACCTCATCCAGTTCGGGAGACTTATCTATCCTTAGTCCATTCAGCTTCTCAAGCACTTTCTCTCTAGTAATCTTGACTGTACCTAATTCTATTCCCTGAGACCTCTGGCTATCAGGTATGTTGTGAATGTCTTCCACTGCGAAGACTGATGCAAAATACTCATTTAGTTCCTCTGCCATCTCTTTATTACCCATTATAATTTCTCCAGCATAATTTTCAATCGGTCCTATATCTACTTGTGTCACTCTTTTACTCTTCATATATTTAAAAAAACTCTTAGAGTCCTTCTTTATGTTAATTGCCAACTTCCTTTCATAATTCATCTTTTCTTTCCAAATGACTTTTTTAGTTTCCTTTTGTAACTTTTTAAAAGTTGTCCAGTCCTCAGTTTTTCCACTAATTTTTGCTTTCTTGTACACCATCTCTTTTGCTTTTATTTTAGCCTTAACTTCTCTCGTTAGCCACATTTGTGCCATTTTTTCATTCATGATTTTCTTTTTTCTTGGAATATATTTTCCTGCACTTTCCTTACTTTTTGTAGGAATTTCATTCAATTCTGCTCTACCATCCCTCCATCTAGCTTACTTTTCCAATCACCTTGGGCCAGTTCCTCTCTCATACCACTGTAATTCCCTTTGTTCCACTGAACTATCGATACACCTGATACCAGCTTCTCTTATTCAAATTTGAAACTGAACTCGATCATATTATGATCACTACTTCCAAGGGGTTCCATTACCTCTGGCCCCCTAATCGCCTCAGGCTCATTACACAGCACCCAATCCAAAACAGCTGATCCCCTGGTGGGCTTATTGTCAAGCTGCTCCAAAAAGCCATCCCGTAGGCATTCTACAAACTCCCTCTCCTGAGATCCAGTACCTTCCTGACTTTCCCAATCCACTTTCATATTAAAATCTCCAATAATTATCTTGACATTTTCCTTCTGACATGTTTTTTCAATTTCCAGCTGTAACTTGTAGTCCACATCCGGGCTGCGGTTTGGAGGCCTGTATATAACTGCTATTAGTGTCTTTTTACCCTTGTCATTTCTTAACTCAACCCATAAGGTTTCTACCTCTTCTGATCCTATGTCCCTTCTTTCTAGTGATTAGATATCGTTGCTTACCATCAGGGCCACGTCACCCCCTCTACCTACCCTCCTGTCTTTCCTATACACAGCGTGTCCTTGGACATTCAGCTCCCAATCACATCCATCATTTAGCCAAGACTCGTTGATGGCCACAATGTCATATCTTTTAACCTGTAGCTGTACAACAAGGTGACCCACTTTATTTCAAATGCTGCATGCATTTAAGTACAGTACATTCAGTATCTGTTACCAATTTTGGTTTATTTCCATCGCACAGCAAATTATCCTGTCTGTTCACCTGCCTGTCCTTCTTGCTGCAGAGTATCTTTGACTTATTTCTATTTTCCTCTTCCTCGACCCTAACACCCTGGTTTCCTTCCCCCTGTCAACTTAGTTTAAACCCTCCCTAACCTGCTTGCTGTGAATCAAAACCAGCTCTTCTCACTGTTGCCGTCAGGTAGAAGGTACAAGAGCATCAGGACTCACACCGCCGGGTTCAAGAACAGTTACTCACCCTCAACCATCAGGCTCTTGAACAAATTGGGATAACTACACTCACTTGTTCATCCACTGAGATGTTCCCACAACCAATGATCTCACTTTAAGGACTGTTTATCTCATTATCTTGTTATTTATTGTTATTTATTCATATCATCATTTGTTGCCTCTGCACTCTGGCTGATCTTGCATTGATCCTGTTATCGTTACTGTTTTATAGATTTGCTGAGGATGGCCACAGGAAAATGGATATCAGGGTTGTACTTTGAGAATAACATATACTTTGAACTTTGAAATTATTAGGTAAAAAGAGACCTGAGTTTCCCAGGGCAACACACACACAGAATGCTGGAGGAACTCAGCAGGCCAGGAAGCATCTATGGAAGTGAATAAACAGTCGATGTTTTGGGCCGAGACACTTCATCAGGACTGGAAAGGAAGGGGGGAGAAGCCAGAACAGGAAGGTGGTAGGATGGAAAGAAGTACAAACTAGAAGGTGATAGGTGATGCCAGGTGGGTGGGGAAGGGGGGGGGGTGTGAAGTACAATGCTGGGAGGTGATAGGTGGAAAAGAATGAATGTGATGGGAGAGGAGTGTGGATCAGGGGAGAAAGGGAAGGAAGAGAGGCAGGTGAGGAGAAGAGGCAAGTGCTCAGACTGGTGAATAGAAGAATTTATTTCCAGTTGCCTGGTTTCCATACTCTGCACTCTTCCACTTCACCAAATGCCTTCCAGCGTTTTCCATCTGCATCACAGCCAACAGACCTAATCCTTGCAAATTCACGAGTTAGAAATACTCAACATCTGTGGCCAGGAAATCAAAATCAGACATGTTATCACTGACATGGGTGTCACGATAGTGTAGTGGTTAGTGCCTCACGATCACAGCTCGGGGCATTGGAGTTCAGAGCTCATCTCCAATGATTCCAACGTCACCTCCATTGTTCCTGCGGCATGTCAAGGAGCTGGGTTATGGGCTGTAGTCTTTGGTGCACTGCAGATCATGGTCTCTACGGGGGCTTTGCTATTGCTTGCATGGGGTCGGTGGGGGCTGATGCTTTCTGTTGGAACAAGCGGGGGGAGGGGGATGTGGAGGGGCAGGGAATGCGGGACAAGGAGGGGGAGGGGGAGTGAAAGGGCAGAGGGAGGGGGAGGGGAGGGGAAGGGTAGGGGAGGGGGAGAGGGAGGGGGAGATTTGATGTTTTGCTGCTGCTTGGCCATGGGAGGGGTGGGTTTTGGAGTTCTAATGTTTTTCTGTCATTCATTCCTTGGGGTTTGCTGTTTGGTGGATGTCTGTGAAGAGTACAAATTTCAGGTTGTATACTGTATACATTCTCCAATATTAAATGGAACCATTGAACTGTCTGTAAGGAGTTTGTGCATTCTCCCCATGGGTTTCGTATGAATGCTCTGGTTTCCTCCCACAGTCCAAAGTCGAACCGCTTAGTAGGTTAATTGGTCATTGTAAGTTGTCCTGTGATTAGGCTGGGGTTAAATAGGTGGAACGCCTTGCAAAGTCCAACCCTATGTCCCTGTCGTGAGAGGTGGAAACAGTTAGGGCCGGCCAACAGGGTTCTGCTGAAGTTGAATGGGTCAATCCCCTGTACAGAGGATTACAGTAACAGTGATGAACTCAACGATACAGTTGGACAATGGAGACTGGAGGTCATCAATGGCCTGATCTCCACTGGGAGATAAGGGCCCAGGAAGAAGAAATAGATGGGTTGCAACCTGGCAAGGCTGGATGGGCCAGAAGGGCCTGTTTCACATGGTATCTGTGATAAATAAAATAAATATATCATAAAAGTTGTCATTTTGTGGCAGCGGCGCAAGGCAGAAATACTACGAGGTTTCCTCTGGGGGCGTCAGTGCCCTCCCACTGGTTAGTAGGTTAATTGGTCACCTGGGTGTGATTGGGTGACACAGTCACATTGAGTCAGAAGGGCCTGTTAACGTGCTGTATCTCTATATAAGCAACAAATAAATATGTGAATAATTAAGTAATTAATCATGCAAAACTGAGCTAGCAAAGCAGTTAACGTTACAGGTCGAGAACTAAAATCGGCTTTATTTTTGTTCTTTCTTGTAATGTATAATTTATGGCTGGGTTGAGTTGTTCTCCGATCCTGGCAATTCACTTGCAAACGTTTCATCACCATGCGAGGAGACATTGTCAGTGGCTGCAGATTAGGGTGTGCCCTCCGAATGCTTGGCCTTTATATGCTTTTCAATCAGCTGATTGGGCGTCAATTCAGAAACTCAGTTGTGATGCTGGGAGCTGATTGGCTGCGTGGTGAACTCCGTGTGCTGTGCTCTGGAATTGTGCTTGCATCAGCTCACAAATAGGATTATGCTATACGAGTCTATTTACACACTTGTTCACAGAAAAACATTTCTAGAAACTCTTGCATGCCATGTGACTTTCACTGATGCCCATTCAAACTTGTGCCCCTCTCTACCTTGCGTCATGACCCGGTAAGGAAACACCAATGCTCTTGAATGAAAAGCCTACAAAAAGCAGAGGATACGCCCAGTCCACCACTGGTAAAAAACCCTCCTCTACATTAAGCACATCAACAGCATGACCTGTCGCAGGAAAGCAGCACCCATCGTCAGGGACCCCCACCATCCAGGCCATGTTTGCTTCTCACTGCTGCCATCGGGAAGGTGGTACAACAGCCTCAGGAGCCGCACCTCCAGGTTCAGGAATAGTTATTACCCCTCAACCATCAGGCTCTTGAATCAAAGGGGACAATTTTACTCAACTTCGCTCGCCCACCACTGAACTGTTGCCACAGCCTATGGACTCATTTTCAAGGACTCTTCATCTCATGTTTTCCAATTATTTATTACTTATTTATCTGCTATTATTATTTAGATTTTTCATTTTTGTATTTGCACAATTTGTCTTTTGCATACTGGTTCTTTGATTCTACTTTATGCTGACGTCTATGTTCTTTGATAATAAGTTTACTTTTGAACTTTTTGAGTTCTTCAAGCACTTTGTGTGTGTTGCTCCAGCATCTGCAGTATTTTACTGGTCATGTTCCTAGGGGTTTCACTGTTACCCCAATGAACAAGCCCCTTCTCGTTCACTCCCATTCCATACAACCCACACTATCAATCCCATTTTTAATTGTCTCCATGGACCAATTGCTTACAAGGATGTGGAGATCTTATAAATCAAAGCATTACAGATCAGTTTTACAGTTGTTGATGGAGTATTGTGCATGATTCTAGCCCTCTTAGCTATCTTAGATCTACCAGCGTTGCAGACAGTTCAAAGGAAATTCAAAGTTCAAAATAAACTTATTATCAAAGTATGTACATATATATACATATACACACGTTTGTGTGTGACCACATACAACCCTGAGATTCAATTTCTTCTTTTCATACTCAATAAGTCCATAATAGAATCAATGAAAGAATTTAAGTTCAGCCAGTGTGCAGAAAACAACAAAATAAGAAATAAATAATAATAAATAGATAGATAAATAATCAATGATTATTGAGAACATAAGATGAAGAGTCCTTGAAAATGAGCCCATAGGTTGTGCACACATTTCAGTGATGGGGCAAGTGTAGCTGAGTGAAGTTATCTCTTCTAGTTCAAGTGCTGATGGCTGAGACCATAAGACCATAAGATCTAGGAGCAGAATTAGGCCATTTGGCCCATCGAGTCTGCTCTGCCATTTCATCATGGCTGATCCATTTTCCCTCTCAGCCCCAATCTCCTGCCTTCTCCCCGTATCCCTTCATGCCCTGACCAATCAAGAATCCATTGACCTCTGTCTTAATTATACCCAGTGACTTGGCCTCCATGGCCGTCTGTGGTAATGAATTCCACAGATTTACCTCCACTCTGGCTAAAGAAATTCCTCATCTCTGTTCTAAAAGGATGTCCCTCTGCTCTCTTAGACTCACCCACCATCAGAAACATCCTCTCCATATTCACTCTATCGAGGCCTTTCAAAATTCAACAGGTTTCAATAAGACCCCCCCCCCCCCCATTCTTCTGAATTCCAGTGAGTACAGGCCCAGAGCTGTCAAACACTCCTCATATGATAAGCCTTTCAATCCCAGAATCATTTTTGTGAACTTCCATTGAACACCCTCCAATGTCAGCACATCCTTTCTTCGATAAGGGGCCCAAATCTGCCCACAATGCTGCAAGTAAGCCTCACCAGTGTTTTATAAAGCCCCGACACTACATCCAAGCTTTTATATTCTTCTCCTCTTGAAATTAATGCTTCCTCACCACCAACTCAACCTCCAAGTTAACCTTTAGAGAATCCTGCATGAGGACTCCCAAGTCCCCTTGCACCTCAGAGTTTTGAATTTTCTCTCCACTTAGTAAGTAGTCTACGCTTTTATTTCTTCTACCAAAGTGCATGACCGTACACTTTCCGACACTGTATTCCATCGACCACTCTTTGCCCAGTTTCCTCATCTAAGTCCTATAGCTCCTCTGCTTCCTCAAAACTACCTGCTCCTCCACCTATTTTCGTATCATCTACAGACTCTGCCACAAAGCTATCAATTCCATCATCCAAGTCATTGACATATAACGTAAAAAGAAGTGGTCCCAACACAGACCCCTGCGGAACACCACTAGTCACCAGCAACCAACCCGAAAAGGCTCCCCTTATTCCCACTCTTTGCCTCCTGCCGATCAGCTACTGCTTTATCCATGCTAGAATCTTTCCTGTAACGCCATGGACTCATAGCTTGTTAAGCAGCCTAGTGTTCAGCACCTTGTTAAAGGCCTTCTGAAAATCCAAGTACACAAAATCAACCGATTCTCCTTTGTCTATCCTGCTTGTTATTTCTTCAAAGAATTCCAACAGATTTGTCAGGCAAGATTTTCCCTTGAGGAAACCATGCCTGCTATGGCCTATTTCATCATGTGTCTCCAAGTATCCAGAAACCACATCCTCATCAATCAACTCCAACATCTTCCCAATCGTTGATGTCAGACTAACTGGGTATAGTTTCCTTTCTTCTGCCTCTCTTCCTTCTTGAAGAGTGGAGTGACATTTGCAATTTTCCAGTCCTCCACATACCAGCATCCGAGACAGGCCAAAGGAGATTCAAAGTTCAAAGTAAATTTGTTATCTAAGTAGACCTATGCCATCATGTACAACCCTGAGATTCATTTTCTTGTGAGCAGACTCAATAAATCCATAAAAAACAGAATCAATGAGCAATCGCCCAACTGCGGCATTCAACCAGAGTGCAGAAGACAACAAACTGTGCAAATTTGAAAAGAAAGAAATAATAATAAATAAATAAGCAATAAATCAAGAATATAGATTGAAGAGATCTTGAAAATGAATTCATAAATTGTGGGAATATTTCAGTGTTGGGGCAAGTGAAGTTGAGTGAAGTTATCCCCTTTGGTTCAAGAAACTGCTGGTTGAGGGGTAATAGCTGTTCCTGAAGCTGGTGGTGTGAGTCCTGAGGCTCCTGTACCTTCTTCCTGACAGTAGCAATGATGAGAGAGCATTTCCTGGGTGGTGGGGTCCCCGATGATGGATGCTCTTTCTTGTAACAACGCCTTGTGTAGATTTGTCTCACTGGATTAAATCCTAGGATGAGAGGGCGGACAGTCTGGGTCACCATGCTCTGCAGTTTAGAACAAGGGCCGATCTTACTGAAACATCTAAAACTCTGAGGAGATATTGACAGGGTCAATGTGGGGACGTCTCCACCAGTGGGAGGGTCTGGAATCAGGGGTCATGTTGGAATGGGAATGGAAGGTAGAATCCAACTGGGTGGTCAAACTCTAACCCCTTTGCAATAAAGAGCAATATACCATTTGTCTTCGGGTTATTGCCTTGTACTGAGTAAAATATGTTCATGGTCTTCTGCTGCTGTAGCCAATCCACTGCAAGAGTCAATGTGTTGTTCATTGAGAGATGCTCTTCCCCACACCACTGTTGTAACATAAAGTTACTGTCCCCTTCCTGTCAGCTTGAACCAGTCTGGCCATTCTCCTCTCATCTCTCTCATTAACAAGGCATTTTCCCCACACCACTGTTGTAACATAAAGTTACTGTCCCCTTCCTGTCAGCTTGAACCTGTCTGGCCATTCTCCTCTCATCTCTGTCGTTAACAAGGCATTTTCCCCACACCACTGTTGTAACATAAAGTTACTGTCCCCTTCCTGTCAGCTTGAACCAGTCTGGCCATTCTCCTCTCACCTCTCTCGTTAACAAGGCATTTTCCACACACAACTACTGCTCACTGGATTTTTTTTTTGTTGTTTTTTGAACCATTCCCTGTAGAGATTGCTGTATGTGAAAATCCCTGGAGATCAGCAGATTCTGAGATACACAAACCACTCTGTCTGGCATCAACGATCAATCAATCCACGGTCAAAGTCACTGAGATCACATTTCTTCCCCATTCTGATGTTTGGTCTGAAACTCTTGACCACATCTGCATGCTCTTATGCATTGAGCCGCTGCCACATGATTGGCTGGTTGGATATTTGCATGAACCAGCAGAAAACAGGTGTACCTAAGAAAGTGTCTACAGGAAGTAATGCAGTGATCCTTCACCATCCCAGAACTCCCTCCTCAACAGCATCACATGAGAAACTTCAGCAAAAGATCTACAGCAGCTCCAGAAGGTGGCTCACCCCCACCTCACGGAGCAATAATGAATGCCTGATAAATACTGGTAATGTCAGTGCCGTCCGTATTCTACAAAGTTCAAAGAACATTTATTATCAACATATGTATATATTATACAACCTTGAAACTTGTCTCCTGTCAGGCATTCATAAAACAAAGATTCCCCAAAGAACTCACAAAAAAAAGACCGATAAACACCCAGTATGCAGAGACAGGAGAAAAGACAGATCGTGCAGACAATAAAAGTAAGCAAATAGCATTTAAAATGAGAGTGAGTCCTTAGAGACAAAGGCCAGGGTAGCCAGAGCAGGTTCAAAGCCTCAGCCTCGGTGCAATGAGGAGCGGAGTAAATATCGCAGATCAGGGAGCGGATCCAGCCCCACCCTCATCTCTGATCTCAACACCCTTCCTTTGCGATCCATGTGGCCTGGCGTTTAAATGGTCCAAACATCAGGTTGTTCATCTCTCTAAGACCCAGACACCTGTCACATCCATGCAGTCTGGGCCTGGACCCCGTCGTTACATTTTGCCCCGTACCTGACCTATCAAAATCCCTTAGATCGATCGATCCTCACTCTCGGTGTAGGTGGACGGGCCTCAAACTTCATCTGCTCTGCTCTGAATTTGCTCCGTTTTGCTCACCCCGACTTTGTCTCAACCATGCACCCACAGGCTTCAACCTTTGACTGAATCTCACCTTCACTGGCCTCTCTATTGTTTGCAGTTTACCATAGATTTTTTTTTAACAGAAAAAGTGTTATTAATATTTAGTTGTATTTCTTGCTTTGGTGACTGTCAGTAAGTAGTCACTCGCCCCAGCAGAGCCTTGTTAAACCAGAATGAACAATAAAATCTCCATAATCTTAAACAGGAATCCTTGTTCATAAACTGTTGTTTATTAGAACCCAATTACCAATCCTCTGTTACTGATGCAGTAAGTGGTGAACTAGGAACCTTATCCCACACACTCGTTGACATTCTGAGACAGAGTTGGAGAGACCTGCCCACCGGTACATCTTGAGACTGTGGGAAGAGCGTGCTGCATACGGTCACAAGGAGAGCATACAAACTCCACGCGGGCAGCGAGGGGAATCAAACCCGTGTTACGGGTACTGTGAAGCGTTGTGCTCACTGTTACGTTACCGTGCCACCTCAATCACCCACTTGGGGGGCAATTTACAGTAACCCACCAACCCACCACATCATTGGGAGGAACCTGGAGCACCTGGGGGGGGGCAAAGAAGGGTAGACACAGGGAGAGTGTACAAACTGCTGACTGAGTGACGCAGGGTCATGCTCAAAGCCTCCTGCCTGGGGTGGCCAAGCAGCAGATCTGCCTCCTGCATCTCTGGAGCATCCACGTTCAAGGACCAAGGAACACAGATTCACAATCTCAATGGATATGAAGAAAACTTCATTCCATATAGTCTATACACACAACAACACACACACACCACCCACACACTCAAACACACATCAACACATACACACTCACACACACACACACCAACACATCCACACACACACATCAACACACAACACACACACACACACTGACTAACACACACACACACACACACACACATACACACACACACACACACTCTCACACAGTGTCCGGGGTCAGAATCGAACCTGGATCTCCAGGACTGTGAGGCAGCTGCGCGACCTGGCTATCACAGACTAATTCCCATCATCTCTTCGCATGTGAAAGGCTTTGATCTGTTTTGCCCCTGAAGTCAGAGAAACCCCCATCAACAAGTCAATTCCCAATCTCGATTCGCACAGATCAGACCCCAGTTGGAATAATCCCTGTGCCATAACTGGGGCGGTGCTTTTCAATCACCAGACGGTGTTCCCATCTGATCCCTGTGTTCTTACCTGTCTACTGAACTAGACACGAGAGACCTGTTGAAGCTGAGGGTCTTCCCACCCTAACGTCAGTAACGCACCCCAGCTTTGAAAGCCGATGTCTGTCGCTCCCTGATGCAATATGTCAGACCCAACCTGGCAGTCCGGGCCGTTCCTGCTTTCAGCCGATCTGTCAGCCTGCTGAGAAAAGGAAGGGAGTGATTTCCACCTACTGCTCCCCCGAGTCCTCCTGTTGTCAGCACCTTCTCCCTGGAAAAGGCACAAACACGTTGTGACAGCTCCACAGAGAATTCTTGCAGCTCTCGCTCTCTCCCCCTTCTCTCTCTTTAACTCTCTCCCTCTCCCTGACTCTCTCTCCCTCTCTCTCTCCCCTTTCTGTCCCTTTAACTCTCTCCCTCTCCCTCTCTCCCTCTCTCTCTCCCTCCCTCTCTCTCTCCCTCTCTCTTTCTCTCTCTCCCTCTCCCTGTCTCTCTCTCCATCTCTCTCTCTTTCTCCCTTTCTCCCTCTCCCTCCTCTCTCCTCTCTCTCCCTCTCCTCTCTCGCTCTCTCCCCTTCTCTCTCTTTAACTCTCTCCCTTTCCCAGACTCTCTCTCTCTCTCTCTCCCCTTTCTGTCCCTTTAACTATCCCTCTCCCTGACTCTCCCTCTCTCTCTCCCCTTTCTGTCCTTAACTCTCTCCCTCTCCCTCTCTCCCTCTCTCTCTCTCCCTCTCTCTCTCCCTCTCTCTTTCTCTCTCTCCCTCTCCCTGTCTCTCTCTCTCCCTCTCTCTCTCTTTCTCCCTCTCTCCCTCTCCCTCTCTCTCTCTCGCTCTCTCCCCCTTCTCTCTCTTTAACTCTCTCCCTCTCCCTGACTCTCTCTCCCTCTCTCTCTCTCCCTCTCTCTCTCTTTCTCCCTCTCTCCCTCTCCCTCTCTCTCTCTCGCTCTCTCCCCCTTCTCTCTCTTTAACTCTCTCCCTCTCCCTGACTCTCTCTCCCTCTCTCTCTCCCCTTTCTGTCCCTTTAGCTCTCTCCCTCTCCCTCTCTCCCTCTATCTCTCCATCCCTCTCCCTGACTCTCCCTCTCTCTCTCCCCTTTCTGTCCCTTTAACTCTCTCCCTCTCCCTCTCTCTCTCATTCTCTCTCTCTCCCTCTCCCTGACTCTCTCCCTCCCTCTCCCTGTCTCTCTCTCCCTCTCTCTCTTTCCCTCTCTCTCCCTCTCCCTCTCTCTCTCCCTCTCTTTCCCGCTTCTCTCTCTCTCCCTTTCACTCTCTCTCTCCCCCTTCAACTCTCTCCCTCTCCCTCTCACTCTCTCTCTCCCTCTCCCTCTCTCTCTCTTTCTCTCTCACTCCCTCTCCCCCCTCTCCCTTTAACTCTCCCCCCTCTCTCTCTCTCTCTACTACTTGTTCTTTTTTCCCTCTGCTCTGCATCACTCTCTTTCATCTCTCACACCATCTCCTTCTCTTTTCTCCCCATCTCTACTTGTTTCTCTCTCTTGTTCCCTTTATCACTATATTGTCATCTCTGATCCTCTCTCAGTCTCACACTCTCTTCGTTTCTTCTTTCTCTCTGTTCCTTTCGAATTATCCCTCATATCTCTCCCTCTCTCTCTCTCTTTCCCCCCTCTCTCTCTCACTCCCTCTCTCTCCCGCTTCTCTAACACTCTCCCTTTCACTCTCTCTCCCCTTCTCTCCCTTTAACTCTCTCCCTCTCACTCTCTCCCTCTCTCTCTAACCCCTTCTCTCCCTCTCCCTCTCTCTCTCTTTCTCTCTCACTCCCTCTCCCCCTCTCCCTTTAACTCTCCTCCCTCTCTCTCTCTCTCTTACTATGTTCTTTTTCCCTCTGCTCTGCATCACTTTCATTCATCTCTCACACCATCTCCTTCTCTTTTCTCCCCATCTCTACTTGTTTCTCTCTCTCACTCTTGTTCCCTTTATCACTATATTGTCGTCTCTGATCCTCTCTCAGTCTCACACTCTCTTCGTTCTCTTCTTTCTCTCTGTTCCTTTCAAATTATCCCTCATATCTCTCCCTCTCTCTCTCTCTTTCCCCCTCTCTCTCTCTCCCCCTCTCTCTCTCTCCCCCCCTCTCTCCTCCCCTCTCCTCTCTCTCTCCCTCTCTCTCTCCCTCTCTCTCTCCCTCTCTCTCTCCCTTTCTCTCTCACTCCCTCTCTCTCCCTCTCTCTCTCTCTC